>NC_135865.1:22694410-22839410 GCF_031162955.1 Sander vitreus
ACAAAGAATCTGCTACACATTAAATAAAATGGCTCTGCAATCTCACATTTGTCGCAATCCATATTTTACCACCATTTAACGGACGTCGCAAAACAGACACATTATTGTAAAACACTGAAAAATAAAATGTCACAGAAAAATGTTAACTTTGATCATGGTGGTCATTTTTTTGATGACAAACAGTTTACAGTGGCACAATGAGATGATCGCTGGGAAACATTTAGGTCTCTGGTGTTTAAATTACTCACTAAATGTGCATTTTTGTACAAACTGGATATTATTTTGTAAATCTTTTTAGACATCGCTCTCATCTGTTACGAGACAACATTTTACTCACCCAGTTATATCTGGGGACACAGCGAGCCACAGGAGCTGAGAGTCATAAACAAATCCCCAAGTATCTAAATCACGAACACACCTTCATGTCCTTTACAATTGTGCTTTTCCTTGAAAAACTACTTGTGTGCAGAACCTCAGTAAGTACTGTCAGTCAAAGCACCCAGGTTGCGTAACAACTTGTTTTCACTTCCAAATAATTTGGTTTAGTTAAAATGGCCACTTGTGTTGCTGCCATAATGGACTTAAGCTAGTGAGTAAAATGTTTGCATAACTAATAGAAATGTTGGCCAAAACTACAATAATGTGACCCCAGGTTGCAAAAACAATAATCTATCTTTAAAACAGTGCCTCCGCTTGCTAATGATCTCAATTTAACAGCATCTACAACAACCGTCTGTTGTGGAGGAGCAGAGAAACATGAGTGAATTTAAAAGTGAGACGTCCCTCTACAATTCGTCCCCTTTTAACAATCCACTGTCTGCTGACACACACAGCTCAACTTCCTAAAAGATCGGCAGTTGGTAGCATCTTTAAAAACACTTGGCCCAATTAGTTGTAGAGTTGGTTTAAGTAGAGATTCAGAATTCATTCAAAGCCTTTAACCGCAACTGACTGAGCTCGCCTGTTACACAAATGTCCGACTCTTAACTGTTGTCCAATTTTATTTAGGATAAAGTATGTTCTGAACATACTTTCAATGTTTCCAATAGTATTCAAAATCAATGAGTTTTTTTTTTTTACAAGCTGGATCTTGTTGTCATAGTTTTGGCCAGTGGACTGTTTAACACTGAACTCACCACCGTGAATGTACAGTTACACAATGAAAATATTCATTTATATCATTTAACTGCTGTTTTAAACCGGAGTGCAGGTTAAATATAACTGCAGATAACCATGGCAACAAGGGTGATGCTTCAAGGACAACTTGTCGGGGATTATTGCTTACATAGTAAACACAAATGGAAATGCTTGACTGGAAGTCGGCCAATAAAATATGAGCCTTAAACACTTAAGGTCTAAGTAGAGGTGACAAACGTTTGTACCCCAATAAAAGGGTAGTATCTCCTCTGCCTCACTGGACTCTGTTGTCAAACATTTTTCAGTGAAGTATCTCTGCAATGACTGTGATGAGGACAGTGTTAACTTAACATGAGTATTAGCCAAATCTGCGACAATAAGACGCAGGCTCACAGACAAAGGTGTTATGAAGCGGACTGTTAACCATCGTCAGCAGCTGATTTGACCCTTTAAGTGATCTTGCACAGGATTGTAGCTGCTGTTTTAGTGTACCGATATTGGATAGATTGTGTGTATTTTAAATGCATTAGGCCTATCGATAGCCTACTGAAGAGAAGGTTGTATAAGCAGAACCAGCCATATGTAAACTGGAAGGCAGGCAGGCAGTATCAAACAGTCAAAGTGTTTGAAGAGAACTGAAATGCTACTTGGCCCAGCTTGGTGTTCAGAACAAGGAACTACTCCGATTTATGGCAGTAAAGGTCTTTAAGGGCTTTCAGTTCTTCAATTAGTGTCTTATTTTGGTTCTCCAGGACGGCCACTCGGTTTTCCAGACACTTAACATACTCCTTCTTCTTCCTGCGACATTCACGGGCTGCCTCTCTGTAGGAAGGATAAGACCTTTGATTTGGGGGCATTTTTGTGAATGCTATATCATTTTTGTTGTCATCATACAGTCTGATTTTTATTAAACGCACTTACCCCAGACTGGCTTTTAGACTGGCCTGTTATGTTATGATATATGATTTTGGGAAACTTGTGATGCAAGAGCAAAGCCGCTATTGAGACCAAACATACAAAGACACAGATTCCCCCTCATTTCATACCTGTTCTTCATGAGGCGGACTTCCCGTTTGCGAGTGACCTCCTCTGTAGCACCCTGGGTGGGGAGGGCGGGGGATGAGGCCATGACCACCCCCGGGGCGATGGTGCTGGCGGGGGCTGCTCGGATCTGATAGGCCTGGACGTCTCCGGAGGCAGCTGAAAGGTGTGGTAGTCAGAAAGTGTATGTTAAGTTCTTTTTAATGATAAAAAGACACTTTTCTGGAGAATCAATGTTTTATTAGCTTGTTTGGCTGACTGAGAATAGTGAAATGTTTTTGTCTTTCAAGATTCAAGATTTAAAATTCTTCATTAATCCCACAACGAGGGAAATTCACACTGTTGCAGCAGCAAGGGATAGGGGAAAGAGTACAACACGCTCTAAAGATAAACAAACAATAAATACACATAAGTAAAGAGAATAAATAGTAAACAGTCAACCTAAGGTAACTTTGCTACCAACAGCAGAAAATGACCAGAAAGAAAAATTGCTTTTCTGCAGAAGGATGTATAATAAAATAGGTGCATTTATGTAATGGATCTAGGTGCTAGCTTTAGCCCTATTACACACCACTTCATTAACACAGTCCACTCTCACCTTGGACCACGACCTGGTTACTGGGAACCAGTATCTGCTGGCCGTCGCTGGTCTGTGCGTACTGGAGGATGGTGGCTCCAGGCTGGGTGGCGGCTGCTGCGTTGGTCATGGTCAGAGTCTGGATGCCCTGGACTCCATCTGTACCGTTATTGGCCAGCTGAATGGCTCCTCCCTGTGTGATTGCAACTGTGTGTTTGGTGAAAGGGAACAAATGAAAGAAATTACTCAAATAAAAAAAAAAAAACGGAAATAGTCTTTTGAGCAGCGCGCTTGTTTCGAACTTCACTCAGTGTTTTAATGTCAAGATTATTTATTTTATTTAGATTTGTTTCAAGGGAGATATTATTGAGTTCATACAGGGACTTTGCTGTGGCTTCTCTACAAACACTATTTTGTTATATTTGAATATAAATAAATAAATAAATAAAAAAAGACTTTATTTGACAGGACAGCTGAAGACATGAATGGGGAGAGAGAGGGGGAATGACATGCAGCAAAGGGCCGCAGGTCGGAGTCGAACCCGGGCCCGCTGCATCGAGGACTAAACCTCTATATATGTGTGTGCCCGCTCTACCAACTGAGCTATCTGGGCGCCAGAATATAAATAAATTCTACTCCTGTTCTGAAATAATATATATATATATTTTTTTTAAATACTTATTTAAACTAATAATGTGTTTTTTTTAGTAAAAAAAAAAAAAGAAGAGAAAAGAAGTGTCGATACAATCAATAAAATCCTAGTCTATATCAAAGACGTTCCGGGATTGCTCCGGTGCCGCTGGAAATTCCGCTGGATGTCCCTCTTTTTCGACCGGATATCCGTTACCTTCCGCTTTCTTTGCGTTGGAATTTTAATCTCCAGTCGATTTATGAGGACTATGGTTAACTGCTCCTCAGATCTCTGCAGGGTAAATCCAGACAGCTAGCTAGACTATCTGTCCAATCTGAGTTTTCTGTTGCACGACTAAAACTACTTTTGAACGTACACATGTTCCACCAATACAAGTTCCTTCCCTATTTTGCAGCGGCACCGTGGCTCTGTCCGGCGATTGTGATTGGTTTAAAGAAATGCCAATCAACCAGAGCACCTTTTTCTCCCATCCCGGAATGATGTGTGGACTAGCGAGACCCACCTCCGGACCGCTGTGGAGGAAGGTCTGGCAAAGGGAGACTAAAAAATCTGATTCCCATCCCTAATTGTGACACAAGCTGTAATGTTTGAACAGGTAATGACAGGTGGAGTTCAACTATGATGTTTGAATTACATCAACCTGCAACCTCAGACACAGCTCCACTGCACCAAACATCACCTACTGTATTGTCCGCTGCTGGTCTGGTAGATGGGTGTGGGCACAGTTACAGTGGTGATTGAAGGTGTGGCAGCAGCTGATGAATCCTCCTCAGCCCTTTCCTCCTCGATACGAGGGACAGCCGGTGCGTCGGACGAAAGGTCGTTCAGGATTTTCCTGTTGGGACAAACAACAATGGGAGTTACTCACAAAACTTATTGGGCAAGATTAGTGTGATGTCATGAGCTGAGGTTGTCATGAGAGACAAATGTTACACTTAGTCATGTGAAATATTGCACCAGTTTAAGTATCCCCATCACCTTTTGATGATCATTTCTATGCCCCATACATGTAATCCTCATTGTTTTTGCCACATTTTTATAAGAGCAATTTTTAATTTTCAAAAAACTTCTAGATAGTATATATATATATATATATATATATATAAAGTAAAAAGCAGAATGTGGACAAAATAAGAACTGATTAACCATATAAGCAGGTAAAAAACAAACAAGAATTGGTGTTTGCACAGCAAAGCAAATTTTACCCAGAGTTTTGTTCTATATTTTGTATTATTAATTATGATAAAATATTCATAGATGCAGGTGAATGCCCTTAAAAAAATAAATAATGAAGCCAAAGTTGTGTTGTCATATGAGCTTTAAAAATGTCAGTGTTTGATTTGGTTATGAAATATCATAATTGCCTTGTCAGTCTCCTGAAAGTGCTGCATGCATGCACGCACACACACACACACACACACACACACACACACACACACACACACCTGTAAGAGGGGCGTCGTGACAGAATCTCTCTGCGCTTCTGACAGTCAGTGACACTGTCTACTGACTCTTGTGAATCCTCACTTTCTGCTATGGTGGAGATCTGGAACAATCAAACAAACCTTCTGACTTATTGTTCTTTATATTGTACATTGTATCTAAATATGAAACACCTGAAACTAGGACTGTAAGTGTATGTGTTTTACCTGTACAGCCTGGACCTGTGGGGACTGGATAACAGACGGCTGTGCAGCCTGGATCACTCCGTGGACCTGAACCGTCTGTCCATTAGGAAGCTGTACCAGCGTTACTGTGGGACCTGTTGCTGAGGCGTGGCCTGTTGTCATGGTTACCTGAAATTTCAGAAGCGATGTGCTGTCTGCCATGTGTGTACACTTTAACAATAACTTTTTATTTTACATTTATGGCATTAAAAATTGTTTTTGTTACAAAATGTTTGGAAACCAGCTCAACTTGCCGAGCCTCGTAGCAAAATGCTACTTTTCCCCTTATCTAATGGTGTTAACATCTTCGGTTACCTGCGCTAAAGTAGCGATCTGTGCCTGGGTGATGTGCTGGGTTTCTGCCTCCGTCACAGCCGTCTCCACTCCCTGCTGAACCTCCACAGACTCCATCTTCATCGGCTAAGCTAAGGATGAAGATTTGAAGAGAAGCTGTTAAAACTTAACTGCAGCCACAACATCTGTAGTTATCAGGATCACAGATGGTTTGTGTGCTTCAACCTCAGCAAACCATACAAACTGAAAAACACATACAAGCAAACACAAAGGAAATGTGCCATAAAATAAGAAAAGGCAATACACAACCTAAAAGCAAATTTACTGAAAAAGTATATTTGAAATGCACATGGAAACCAACAAAGATGTTAACTGGGTCGCAAAGGAGTCACTAATGACTACAATATTATAATATATAACTATTTTATAATATATAATATTACAGAAAGTGTCAACTAAGTACCATTTCTGAGAAAACAAGATTCCCTTAATTCTTTATTCTTAAAAAGTTCCAAGAACACTCCTTGAAGAAGTTTGTTTTATCTCAGTTATGTAAGATATCACAAGGAATGTTCACTTATGGTTCTTAGGTTATATACCGTACATCTATAAAACAGTAAAATGTCCCTGGAAGCTTATTCTACTGTAACTCATTATGCAGTTGAAATGTTTTTACTACACAACAATGTTGCAGATTAGAGGTCTTCACAGTTCAACTTGGTTCCGAGCATAGACTGAATTATTCATATTTAGGCTGAATTATATTCTAACTGACCAGGTAGTATTTCCGTAGGTTTAAGTTCTGTGTGTCTAACACTCCACTAGATCCAGGCAGACTCTCTATCACCTCTGATCAGATCATGCGTCGTAATCATCACATTAAAATGTTTTTTGAGGCAGCCTGAGAGAGTGAACTGTGGAGTGCAGGAAAATAACTATTGTTGTTCTTTTCAACTGTGGTGGAGTATCATGCTGCTGCCAGTGATGGGGTTTTCTAAACATTTGGGGTCTAATTATCTTTAGGTATATTTCAGACTAGGTCCAATTGTCTTCAGGTCCTTCAAATAAAGTTTCTTTTTTGGAAAATGAACTGCAGATATCTCAAGAAAATGTTCTTACATTTATTGTAAATCATATAGGAAGGAAGGTGAATGAATGAATGAATGAATGAAGGAACCTCAAAGGATGTTCCCAGAATGTTCCTGCAATCTAAAAAGGTTGGGAATCCCCCTGATGCCCAAAAATGTAGTACTATTCTAGTTCTAGTCTATGGTAAAGAAAAGTTGGTCTTCTGCTGCACCAACATTAGTCATACAATTCAGTATGAAGATATGGTTGCTGAACTCAAATATGTGTGGGAGGCCGAATGTGTGCACTTGATAATAACATCTGCATCTGGTCTTGATTAATTATGTTGTGGAGTACTTAGGAAAACATCAGGGCAATTGTTAGATAACTGGTCCTGAGGTACCTTCAAACAGGACAGGACAATGATGTTCCGTGTTGACTGATCTTATTTATTGGGGTTCCACCTCCAATTCAGAATAGTTCCATTTCTGCCACTGACCACTTCCATCAAAGTTTGTTACACCATAAATAACAATATAAACAAGTTTTTCTTGTCTCAAAGTACCTTAACTGTGACCCACTGCACCTTACTGTTTTTCAAAGTGAGAAAAATACATTTGTGTCAGGTCCTACGCAGATGTAAGAAGTTATGACTTAGATAGCTGTATAAGTCTGTAATGAAAGAATACGAATGGTTTGGCATTAAATGATGTTTTAAATAAAATAATAAACGGGCTCTTATGTATCACGAGGTATTCAACAATATCAAAGATTTACAAACCACTTTCTCTGATACAGAGATGCCACAGATGTTTGTTTTTTTAACCGTATAGTGCTTAAAATGTACAATAGATGTACAATATGATGAATATGACAATAGGATGCTAATCAAGACAGCAACCTGCCATAAATCTAATCTACATTTATGAATCTGATTGTGTTCAGTTTTTGTTGACACCTTGACACAGAGTGGTGTTGATTGAGAATGAAATGAATGAATAAAGAAAAACATTGAAGGCCAAAAAGGGGTGTGGTGATACAGTGGTTACAAGTTTGTCTGGATGAATTGTTTATACAAGACTGGCATCCCAGCATGTACTGCTTACAATAATGATGACGTGGTCTTGAATCCCATGTTCTGATATTTTTTATATATTATATATTTATTTCTTGTTGGTGACAGAGTTTCGCTCAAGTCAAAAGGACAATATTTGCCTCTGAAATGAAGTCGAAAGTATGACTTTCTGTTATGCTGGTTTTGCACATGACCATACCACTACCTTTGGCACTACCCTCATTCCCACTGTAAACCAAAGTCTCTCTAGGTATACACTGTATGTATATAAAAGTAACTGAATATATATTATATATTGTTTCACTTGATTATATTTAAAATATCTGTTTGAATGTTCTATACGTCGGTTGAATTAATAAAGTACAAGTAGCTCAAATGTGTACTTACGGTAAGTACAGTACTTGTGTAAATGTACTTAGTTACTTCCACCACTGATAATAACCCCTGTGATTCAACCCCGTCTTACTAGACAGAAGAAAGTAATTCATCTTCTGGACACTTTAAACTCTTGTTGATCATCCTGCTCTGAACCAATAATAATAATAATAATAATAATAATAATAATAATAATAATAATAATAAGGAGCTTATGAGCCTCGGAGATCTGACTACAGGCGGCTCAGTGAGTGTTGATCTGGGAACGTGTTGTTCAGTGATCTCACACTGTGCGTAGCTTCTCTCTGCTGCATGATTGGCTTTACACATTTCTCCCTCTGCTTTTCAAAAATCACTTACAAGTGTGACAGCAGTGCCACATGGCCGGGCAACGCCCCCTCAACGCACACACCGGTCACATCCCGGGAGATAAGAAACTATTCAAACTAAAAATACAAGATGCTTGTTGAATCTCCAGGCCTGAGTTCATGTTTTCAACATGCAACCAAACGCGACGGCCTGCATATGGCCGATTTCTATCAAGACAAAATGAATGGAAAAAAGAAACAAGATAATTATCGACAAGTTGAGCAGGTATAGAGTCAGAAATAATATATATGAGATTGCATATTAATAAATTAATTAATTAAATCGAGCAAATAGCAGAAATAAATGAACATATCGCGGCTGATGTGTTCAATGCGCCGTTAACGGGAAAACAGCGCACATCTTTGCGCATACATCTCTGTTTGTTATAGCATAATTTGCCATTTGAGTGTATTAGCAACGCTAAAGTCCTATCACAGTTTCTGTTGTGTTAACCCACAGACTGTCACTCCTGGTTCATTATCAAAGCCGCACATTTGCTCCCTTTCTCCCAAACAGCCGCAGCCTCCCCTCCCTCCATCCTGCTACAAACACACCGCGGCGCCATGATCTCTTTGTTTCCTTCGGGCCGAACCCGACCAGACCAACACTTTATTCGGCCGCGACCGGTCTCTCTGAGACCCGGGCACCGCTCCGTCCTTACCGATACAGACTCCCTTCGCCACTCCCGGGCCTCCGGAGCTCCACTTTTATTCTGGCCGACACGTAAGAGCCCGCGTCAGGCTACACCTCCGCCGCGTCACCGGGAACAACAACACGGAGATTGGAGAAGAACGAGAAAGCAGATGGCGACAGTGGGCGAAAATGACCGACGTGGGAACGGAGAAGGGCGGGAAATACCGAGGAGAAGCGGATCCTAACGACACCCTCCTGCTTCGTAAAGCGTTTGCCAAAAGCAGTTTAATAATTATGTAAGGAGAACAACAATTAGATTAACACGATGGTCATAAAAGGCTGGAACTTAAAGGGTCGTTCGGTTCACCTAAATCACATAAAACTGATTTTCTTCTTTTATTTTTAGTTGAAAATGGTTATGACACTGGTTTTGGTGGGCAGTACAGGCAATTTCAGTGAAGGATCTGTAACAGGCCTACATTTACTCCAACACCGAACCTACAATTTTGAGGTGCTTGTACATTGGGCGAGACAGGGTCCATTCTTGAGATCACATTCACACACGGACAAGTTAGTCTCCAGTTAACTGCCAGGAGTACATCCCCGGTGGATTTAAACCCAGGACCCTCTAGCTGTGAGGTGGCAGCGCTAACCACTGCACCACCATCTGACTTGTGTACATCATTGTGACAACTAAGTAAAGAATCTCTACACATTTACTTCTGCTACTCAACACTATTCATTCACACCCCTCATGCATACTTGTAGTTATTTTTCTTTCTTTCTTTCTTTATTTGTCTTCACAGAAGACATTTTGACATGTCACAGGTGTAAATAATAAAATGAATGATGGCTGAATTTCATTTAGCTGCTTCAGTTTCAGGGTCTTGGTATTGTGCATGCTGTGCTCACTGTCACACTGTCATGACTAACTGGGACACTTATACTATCTTTCAATAGAACTGAAAAAAGTATTTCTCGCTGTAACCACCAGGTGGAAACATAAGACCATTTTAATCAGAGCCGTACATTAGAGATCTCTAATATACAACTCTGATTTTAATGCACACAGGTATCATGTGCTTCATGCAGGTACATTGAAATGCATACCTCACATAAGACAACAAAGATTCTCATGAAGTTTTGAAGAAAAAAATGTTGGCTAAAACACAGGAAATAACTCTCATGCATCATTGTGAAAACGAGATTTATTTTAACAAATTATCACCTCCAACCTGGGACTCAAACCAGGTCTCTTTGCTACCTATACTGTAATCCTGGGCTAGAATTTTGAGCACCAATATGCCTCAGGATGGGATAGTTAATCAACCCTTGGTACAAGATTCTCCACGCACAACTGAGAATCACAGCTATTACATTTACAACAGCATTGCCATGTATTTAAAAAATAAAATAATGAAGTAGTTCATGTTCTATTCTTCTCATTCATCTTGAATATATTTTTTGAGTAATTGTTCTTTTCTTTTATTTCTTTATTATTTCTTGTATATACTGTATGGGTGCTGTGCGCCATATACCTTGCTGCTGTACAGAAATTTCCCAGTTTGGGATCAATAAAGTCCATTTATCTATCTATCTATCTATCTATCTATCTATCTATCTATCTATGGCACCCACGTTCAGGTGTGACAAATTACTGTGTTGTAGAAAATAGCAGAACAAAAACACCAACTGACTGCATATAAGCTTGCCACAGAAGTGACACAGAAATCAATCGATTCAGGAAGTCCTGAAAATGTAGCATTTACAATCAGGGAACAAAAAGTCTCCATTTGAATTCAAGTTATGTCTGTCTTCTCTTCCTTCCAAGTCATAGAATGGAAAACATCTCATTTAATCTGTCAGGATACAGGACAGAGAGGCACCCTGTTCATTCAACCTCCCCAGATGGTGGCGATGTAGAGCTGTGTAAACTATCCGACCATGTGCTCCCTCCTCAGTCTGCCTCCCCTCCTCCCCAGCCACAGAGAGAACAGAGCTGCTGGTGTGTCATCAGGCAGATATGTGGAGTTTATCAAGGCAATTCCTCTTATAATCCTCCTGATGCTCGTTGCCAGTGTTTTATCTGTTTAATAGCATTTTACTGCTACATGTCGTAAAAAACACCCTTTTTATTGTGACACCAAACACATTGTTTGGGGAATTGACCCTGCCTGGGTAATGAACAGCAGTGAATTTGCAGCCAGTTATAAAAAAAATAAATAAAAAAAACAGGCGGGTGGAGATGGCTGAAGGGTTGAGACAATTTTGACCCAAAGAGAAGAGGAGGAATATTTTACAAGAAGGGGGCGAAAACGTGTCCCATTACAGGTTTCATCATGGCTGATTTTTAGGTGTCTTCTAGTTTTGCAGGATTGTTGTCCATTAGTAAACATTCAACAACAAAAACAAGAGAGTCACATGTTTAATGCCACTGCTTGAGCGCCATTTTGTAATTTGAAATATATAATTTTGAATTTCTATCAGCTGTGGGAATACTGCAGTAGTACTATGCTGAAAACAAACCTGCATATGAAAATATACTCAAAACTATAACTAACTATATAACTAAAAAAAAGTATAGAAATATGAACACAGAGGCTTCCATACAGGCCATGAGGGCTCTGAGTGATTAAGCATCATGTTAAAGGAGAATTCCGGTCAATTTCAACACGTAGCTCTGGTGTTTGTAAATTTGGAGTGCTGGCAGTAGCAAGAAAACCAAAAACAATCGGTGTTGCCTACACTGTGTTATCCTCCTGCTACAGTTTGCACCCAGGAGGCTGAAACAGGGCAAGTTGTAAACGTGCTTTTAGCCTCTTAACATGTTTGAAATGTCATTAAAAGTGCCTACCTATGTGAAGTGATTCCTTCCGAGTGAACACAGTGAATATGACTGCAGTAGATGTGAAAGAAATGCATGAAAGTTCTGCTAATTCAGCCCTGTTTATTTCTGGTGTTGAGACGGCAAGACTTAGGGGCCGTCTACAAACTACAACACCGAAAAAAGATACAAAAAAATATGTATTAATTTAATGATTAAATAAGGTAGTATCTCCAAACTTACCTCAATTATAACTTGTCTCCTGGTAGTTGTTCTACAGCACTTACTTTTAAAAAATAAGCATATGCCTATTTTTGAAAATATTTTTGTATCTCTTTTCAGTGTTGTAGTTTGTAGACGGTCCCTAAGCACTCGTCTTGCCGTCTCAACACCGGAACTAAACAGGGCTGAATTAGCAGAACCTCTATGCATTTTTTTCACATCTACTGCAGTTAGATTCACTGTGTTCACTCGGAAGGAATCACTTCACATAGGTAGGCACTTTTAATGACATTTCAAACATGTTTAGAAGCTAAAAGCACATTTAAAACTTGCCCTGTTTCAGCCTCCTGGGTGCAAACTGTAGCAGGAGGATAACACGGTGTAGGCAACAGGTGTTTATTTCACCAACAATTAACAAAAAATGGCGGGCATGATCACAACAAACAAACTGAGGACCACGGGCAGCATGTGGTCCTGACAGCAGCAGAGCTAGATGGAAACTGGCAGCCATCGTCACAGGCTCTGCATTTGTTGCCTCTGTTCTCTAGGCCAGAGATCTTCAACAGTGAGTCTGGGGCCCCTAGGGGGTCCTCAGAGTCACTGCAGGGGGGCCAACAAATTATTGTTAATTTTTTGAAAGTTTTTTCAAAAATTAAAATGTCTTAACATGAATCCAACATATTATTATCAAATATAAATCAGCCTATTTGTGAACATTAATGATAGGCTAACTGGCCTGTAGGTAAGGTAGTCACTAAGGTAGCCATCCACAGATATAGTTCATCCTAAGGATTCACTGTGCCACATGTATGTTTAACATTAAAACATGATTCATAAAATCATGTCAACAATTATTTAATAGCTTAGTATTCTGTACACCAAAAAGGTATATATAAAGGCTTCAGGCTGCCCACTCGTTATTGTAGGCCCAGTTTAATATGCAACTCAATTTTATACAATATATGTAGTAGGGGGTCCCTGCTCAGTCTCTCTCAGTTAAGAGGTCCTTGGCTTAAAAAACTTTGAAGACCCCTGTCTAGACAAGTTCATGGGACTAAATGTGCGCACTGCTCAGAAGGTGATACTAAATGTGAGTACTTTAGGTACTTTCAGGGGTCAGGGACAACCACACAAGGACAGTGATGGATTTTTGTTGGACAAATGACAACAAGTCCTCCAAATTAACAAAATACTTTGTAACACCCTTCCAAAACTACACACATAAGCATTTTCTGATCTGACACTGCTATGGTAACGGTTCGCTGGTTTAGGCACAAAGATAACTTTGTTTTGGTTATTGGACCATCATTGTCTTGGTTACAATAATAGCCATTTGGTTAAGGTTAGGGAACAATTGTGGACAAGGTTAAAATAAACCAACGTTGATTGTTGGTAGGAACCAGAAAGCAAACAGTGGTCGCATGTGAAAGTCCAACTTTTAACTGAACCATTCTATGTGGCTCTAAAACAATGTCACACTGCCTCCACCTTTGCGAGTGATAATTCAATCATACGGCCCCTAGAACGCAATGTCACTTAAACTTAAACATAATGTTGTTTTCGGGTATTTGCTGAAACCACTGATGCCTCTTTTTTCTATTGGGAGGACTCACAAATGAGGATGCCCAAGCCAATATTAGCATTTGGGGAGAGCAGTCCTTCAACATTTCTATGGCTTCTGTTGTCTAGTTGCAAATATATAAAATTGGCTCATGCTGTCAGATAGAATAAGGGAGTTAATGCAAGGGAAAACAAATGTTAATATTTGATATTTTTCGTGAGTAGTATCTATGTTGATTGAATTGTATAATTGAAACCCCCGCTACTCATTTCCACTAACACTTGGCGTGTTTTTGACACTCACAGAATAAACTGTGAAATGTTACCTTTCTGGCAAGATCTTCTTTCCTGTGTAGTTAGTGTAGTTCAAACAATGTATTTGTTCATTTTAGGGATTTGAATTTAAAAATAAATGAATACAGAGTGGAAATGAGCATGAAGAATATATTTCTAAGGCTAAGATAGAGAAGTTGTGGACTTTTGACCAAAAGAGAAGGTGAACATTTTAAAGGTGGTAGAAATACATTCTACTAATAATTCTACATGCACCATCAGACATAGAGACACAGAAAGAGAAAGAATCAATAGAGGCATTTGGTCTATTATCATAAACACACACTGTGTGTGTGTGTGTGTGTGTGTGTGTGTGTGTGTGTGTGTGTGTGTGTGTGTGTGGGAAGAATGGTGTTTTTATCTCCAGATGGTTGACTGAGACTTGGCTGGTTGGTACAAAGAGTCAGAGAGAGAAAGCAGGCAGAAGGCGTCTTTTCTACTTGAGCTTGACTAAATGTGTGTGTGTGTGTGTGTGTGTGTGTGTGTGTGTGTGTGTGCCACGTCTGCCAACCTGCCTGTCTGTGAATGTGTTCATGTGTGTATGTGTGTGCAAGTGTGTGTGTGCATGCATGTGTCTGTGTGTGTGATTGACCTTGAGGAAGGAGGCTCAGTTGGAGGAGAGAGGGATGAGGACACCCCCACACACACACACACCCCCCCCACTGTGCACCCCCCCCTGGGCAAAGAACGACTGGCTTCTCATCCTCCTCCTGTCCTCTCTTTTCTTCTTCTTTCTTCTCCTATCCATTTCTTTTCTGTCCTCTTTTCTCCTTTTATATACTCTGCTCTCCTTTCATGTGCTTGCTCCCTCTTTTTTCTCTCCAGTTTTTCTCTCTTCTCCTCTTTTCTTCTTGTTTCATCTCCTCCTTTCCTCTCCTCTTTCATTTCCTCACCTTGTTTCCTTCCGTCTCCTTATTTATTTATGTCCTCTCTTTTCCCATTGCCTCCTTGTCTCCTCTCCTTTCATGTTTTCTTGTTTCCCCTACTCAATGCTCTTCTTCTTTTTTGTCCTTATTTCCTTTCCTGTCTTTTTTATGTTCTCTCCTCTCCTTTCATGTTTCCTTGTATCCTCCTCTCTCCTCGGTTCCTCCCCTCTCCTGTCCTCTGATTCCTCTTCTCTCTTCTCCTCTCCTCTTTTCTCTGTTTCCTTTCCACTCCCCCTTTTTATCTCCTCTTCTTTTCAATTGTCTCCTTGTCTCCTCCTCTCCATTGCTCTTCTCTCTTTCCCCCTTTTCTCTACTCTCCTTTTCCCACTGTCTCACTTCCTCTCTTCCTTTCCTTTGTCTCATCTCCTTTCCTCTCCTCTCCCCACTGAATAACTGTGGACACCTCCAACAATCCCTTTCAGCTGCCAAGGTGCTCTGCATGAAAGAGAAGAAAGAAATAAGAAAGAAACATACATGTCTAAAGAAAAGGAGAGCAGGGAATCAAATGCCAAACTAAAAGCTCTTTGAAAAGCTTTGGAGACTGCAGGATGTCCGGGGGGTAATTTAAAAAACCTGCCACGGGAAACGGTCAAAGAAGAAGGTGTGACAGTCTGTCTGCGATATGCTTCATATTCACAAAGGGTCCGAAAACAGGGCTTTGGTTCCTTTATAACACTTGTATCAGCATGTTTCAGTGTGTTACAGACTGTTTTCTTTTACGTGATTTGGTTTTGTTTTGTTGTCCTTTCAAAAAATGCCATGGATGTGGATTCTTTACAGATATGTGGATATTTGTTTGCTGCTTCACATTTTTTGTTTAGTCACTGGTGGAAGTGCACTTAGTTTGAATCTCTATCTGTCCATCTCTTTCACTCTGGCACTCTCATCCTTCCCTCAACAATCACATGGTTCAGAGTTAAAGGAATGCAAGTTAACATTTTGGTATTTCTACAGAAGAAAGTAGATTCACTGAAACCATTGGCAACCCTTAAAAAAACATGGAAAGATGTTGAATTTAAGGGTCCAGACCCACCAAGCCAACCTCAAAGAAGAAGAAGAAGAAAAAAAGACCAACAACTGACTGATCAAACTTTGTGTCGCCTCATGTCTTCTGTTTTATTTTTTTGGTGATTAATGTTTTGTCGGCAACCAAACTACCCCGTACTTTCCACTGGGCGCTGCGCCCCGTGAGCAATCGCAGCCATTCATGTCAATGCTTGATATACCACCAGCTGGGCCAAGCGTCCCAGAAGTGTGCGTGAAGCGGCTCTCTATGGAAAGCCAAACAGTTCAAATGCACGTGATTTGTCACACGTAAACGCGCCAGGTCTATTTTTACGCAAGCCGCGGGCCGTTCGGACAGCCAGGCAGGAAGTGAAAGCATTCAGTCAATTTACCAAAAGACCACCCAACCCCCTCCAACATCGTTTATGTCTCGTTTACAACACCACGGACAACGAGAGGTTGAAAAACATAATACGACATCACAAATATTTCTTTTTTAAGGACAACACCAGAAAAGAGAAGACATTAAGTTTAACTGCAGACTGAGACGCTCCCGGTGTGGTATGGCGCGTGGCGGAAGACGGAACAAAACTGGAACGCAGCACAGACTTGCCCAGTGGAGAAGTATCCTCTAATAGAACCATAATAGCCTGTACAGCATAGTGTTTAAATAAGAAATTACAAACAAATAAATGTTTGACCTCCTCTTGAATTACAACCATTTGCAGACATGTGGTAGTCATAAGCGCAACAGGCCATGCTTCGTGCTCCAGTAGGGGGTGTTCATGTAATGCCAATCAGATCAAATGCACGCCCAGTTGCCATTTGTAAAATAAGCTAGGGAAATTTAAGTGAACCAGTGAGTCGTGCTGAGAAGAAAATTACGACACCATGCTGTCTGAGGAGTAACATGCAGAAACATTCTGCATTCAGCACTGTTTGTTGCCACTTAAAAAAAGCAACCGCCTTACAGCCTTTATGACAACAAATTTGAAATCACCTGTTAGCCCGTCAAACTGTAAGGCAGCGGAGGCACAGCAAATTAAAGGACTGGTCTAGAATTAGACTATGTGGGTGGCATTCCAATTATAGTAAGTTGAATAAATTACATGTTAGTTTGTATTTGTTAGAACTTGACTTTTTGAAGAAACATGGAAATGGAAATGTATGTTACACAGACCCTTACAGCTATGCGGATATGGAAAGTATAATTTGCCCTTTTAGTGCCATGTCTGTGATTTTCCTAGCATTATTAGGCAGAAATTGTGGAAAAACATGTGTTGGTGACTATTTGAAGAGCCCAAGGGTCCCCTTTATATGACCGATGTTCATAAATATTATGAACATGAGCCTAAACAAGTCGAGGGGGGTTTATTTCACGAGCAGTGACAAAACTACTACTCAGCAATACCTAACTCATGATCATATATGACATGTACATCTTTTTAAAAGGTTGTCACCTTGAAGCGTACCATACCGTGAAATTTGGGTCTTTGGGCCATAGATCACTCTCTCTCTCTCTCTCTCGCTCTCTCTCTCAACTGACTCATGGGTTCAAACAGTGACAGCCTGTGAGAGGTTTTACTGTTTACACTCCTCTATCTGCACAGCACACATACACTCATCTACTGAACTCGTGCCAACATACCTGAAGTCACAGTGTCACTCTTTGCTGTATGATGTGTGTGTGTTGAGGGAATCCTGTGTGGTAGGAGCGTCAGTGCAACTCTTAAAACACCCATACGAAGCACAGCCTCTGGTTTTGTCTGCTCCATCTATCTTCTCCTTGTTTCCACTGTGACATTTAAAAAAGCGGAGGAGGAGACACAAGAAGAAGCAGGAGGAGACCTTTATCAACGGAGTGTATCTAATAATTTTCCTCTTTGTCTCCCTTAAAACTCGCTGTGAGTGTTCAGTAACTAGACTGGTGTTCCTTGCTGTGTAAAAGCTGTTATATACCATTCATAGTATAAGCAGTTCATTTATAATATCAAATGTTAAGTAAGTCAGTGATGTGCAGTAAATCATCCGTGGAGGAGATAGATAGAAGCATCGATCATATATAATTTAAATTGTGAATGAATGAAAAAGTATTCCCATTTGATCCTTCACTGAACCCCATCCCCCTTAGTTACTGTTGATATACCTGTCAAGCTTTGTAGTACAGCCCATATGCATTTTGAAATAACACAATTCGAAACTCACAAAAACTTTCAATAAAACGGGTACCTTAACCTCAGACACGGGTAGACAGAAGTAGATTTTCATTGTTTCCATTTTGTTGAAAAAACAACTATATCCCTGGCAGATTTCATAAGCCGTAGCTAGCTAACTATGAAACTAGAACTCTAGAACTCTAACCTGCATAACATGCACAAACACAGTTTAATTCCGTGGACTTTTACTCGTGGTTTTGGAAAAGCAATAAAATAAGACACGACACTCCAAAGTCCTTGTACACTGAATATTTGTCTCACTAAAGCTCCTTGCGCACTGCTTCAACATGTAAAGGAATCCACAACTTGACAAACCTGCTGTGACTTTGTCTCACATTGCCAGAGCTTACTCCACAGCGCTGTGGAGTAAATCTCGCTAGTCCACTCATTCCAGGACAGGAGAAAAAAAACGCTCTGGGTTGTTTGCATTTCTTTAAACCAATCGCAATCCTCTTTGCTCTTACCAGTGTATCGCTGTGTGTATGTTGTCCATTACAAATCCCCGCCAATAGATCCCAAAATGTCCCAGAGAGAAAATGCCGTAAACATATTCTTTGTAAGTCGTTACAATCATTCCCAGAAAGAACCAAGCAGGTCTGCCTCATTGCACAATCCAAATTTTCTTCAAAACTTGCCATTTTCAGCATGTAGCGTGCTAGCTCGAAGTTTGTTGTTGTTTCCTGAGGCAAAGGGATTTTGAGCATGGCAAAACAGACAGCAGAAGGTGAGGGACATCTGGCATGTGAGGCTTTATACTTGAAATGTACTTCCGTTGATCCAGACTAGCCCCAACAGTTGCTAAGCTATGATTAGACAGTTGCTGTTTGGGGGGAAGAGCGGTTTAGTGAACAGTCTTCACTTTAAGTTCTGTTGTGAAAGTTGACCTACCAGAAAATATAAAACAAATGAGTCATTTTATTTATTTAGCAGTGACATTGCACATTATTTGAAATTATTATTATGCAAATGTGCCAGATTTAGCCAAATGGCTATCGTTTTCATCAACATTAAAGCACATGTTGATCTTGTAACTTACTCAAAGCATCTAGCCAGTTTGGTTTTTACTATCTCTCCTCAAAAACTCTTTGCAAACAATTACAAAATAGGGGTAAAATCAATTCAATCAGTGAACTACTTAAATGTTACATACTATTAAGCATGATATCTAACTAACACTAACATGCAGAGAAGAAACAGGCATCTCATTTTTCTGTCTGTGCATCGTAGTTTCTACATTTAATGTCTAAGCAAAGCAGCTCCTCATTTCCCCTGAGCAGAGACTGAGTGCATGCAGAGGTGGAGTGGGAGGCGAGAGGAGGCGAGCGGCAGAAAGGCCTAAGCAGGGCTATTTTTATGAGGCACATAATAAAGATATGGAGATGAAGCATCTATATGCTACCTGAGGACCATCTCTCTGCTCCCAGTCTAGCCCGACAACCCCTTCTCTTGTTTCTGTTCTCCGGCACCCGTTGAGGATAGAGAGAACATGCTGAGATGAATGAGTGTAATAACCCTACTGTCAGGAGAGAGAGAGCAGCGAGGAGGGTCATGATGGTGTAAACACAGGAGCGAAAGCGTGCAGGTCTGCGCTTCTATTTTTACTACGGCACAGTGGGGGTGGGAGGCGGGGGAAGAGAAAATGGGATAGAGGGAGGGAAGAGGAAGTGGTATGAAAATGTGTGTTCTGCATTATTCATTGGCCCAGAAGAGGAGCATGGACGGCGGCTTGGATACAGTCTGCACACACATATTTCCTGGATATAAGTACCATATCAGTCAGCTGATTTTGAAATACATTTCAGGTGTAAGGAGTTAGCTAAGATGTTCTGTAATCAAAGAGTTATCATCTTTGTTATTGGTAACAGTGTAGCCTTAGCCTAACTAGTAGCCTACATACACCAGAACAAAACTTGACTTTTATTTTTGGTAGTTAAAGTACGTACCTACTTTACCTAATACTTTAAGTAAAGTAAAATAAAGCATGGTGTTCATTATGGTTTGTAAGGTGTGTTGCTCTTCTGTTCGGTGTTTGTTTGCATTTATGTGCTATGTATTTATGTGTTATTTGCGTTTGTGTGTGTCTGTACCTCATTTAGATTTCAGGGTTTTTTTTGGACCATAAACTGTTTCTCTTGGGTCACATATGCATCTCTGTTTCACAGCAAGTTTATGGATTTATTGATATTAATATCTGATACTCTGATATCCTCGTGTCTTTGTATCACTGTCCTGCGCTGTGTGTTTGTTCATGGATGCCGTATTATTTACACGGGTGAGTGACCTTCACAGGGTTGTGTCACCGCCTGTAAAACCCTCTGTGCTGGAACTGTGCAGTTTTTTCAACCCTCTATACTCCCTCTTTCAGACTGGCAAGAATATCTTGTTTCCTCACGATGGAGATTCAAGAATCACGACAGCTTTATGTTACACACTGAAGTCATACCAACTCACATGATAGTGATGTTCAGCAGTGGCTTTGTGGTTTAAAAAGGCTCCGCCTGCTTATGTGATGTATTAAATATACTCCAGGGTGTCATGAAAATAAACAAAAGGACAGTGCAGAACTGGGAGACATTATCCAGACTACAGAGGTACTGTAAGGGTAATGATCATAGACTATATAAGGTATTAATTCTTGAAAACAGTCACTTCCATCATCCATTCGTCATGCACTACATTTTATACATACTTTTATACAGATTAAATAAGGAGATGTTAGTGATCTTTAGAGGTGCTGATGGATGATTGTGTCATTGAGAGCCTTTAAATAATGTATGAAACTTTCCTGGTGAAATCATTCACAGTCATATTCAGTAGGATTATGGCCTGGTACACCTTTTCTCTGAGGCGCCATGACATCACTTTTACGCATAATGAGTGTCTGTAACTCTAAATGTCTTGTGCATCATTTTAGATACATTTCTCCAACATTCAGCCTGATGTATTTGGTATGTTTGGAAACTTTGGTTATAATAGTCAATGGAAGATGGAGCCACCAGTGTCTGTCAGAGAGTAAGTGGTTAATTAATCCCAACAAATGAGGCATTAACATAATTATATGAGTGGCAATAAACCAGTTAAATAGGATATTGAAATTGTATCTTTCTACCTTGTCAAGTTCCTCTTCATAGGCTATCCCCTGTGTCCTCCACTATTGCACCAGCTGGCACAGAGTTATTCATTTATTTTATCCTGTAATGGGACTCTTCATGATCTATGATTCATTGGTGGCTGTGGTGAAACCGTGGCGTCGCACCACCTGTCCACTCACCTCTCCACTTAGCTCAGCTCACCTCCATTCGACCCTGGGACCTGAGCCGACAGCAGAAGTGTCCTGCAGAGACACAGAAGACAGAGGCAGAGACAGAGATAAACAGAGAGTATGTGAAATCTATCTGCAGCCGCTCGGCTATTGGCCAGGATGCTGCTGCTATAACATCCTTAATCTGACTGGCAAGGCCTGATGCTGATCTGACAGCTCCTGCTGATGTACTGTGGAGAGAAGAGATAGGAGCCAAACACACACACACACACACACACACACACACACACACACACACACACACACACACACACACACACACACACACACACACACACACACACCATCATTCTTGTCTTGTTGCAGCGCCCCCAAGTCCCAAAGACATTTCATGATTTTGGGATGTTTTACTAAAATCCAGAAAGGTGGAGAAGTATTCCAACCAGTCCTCCCAAATTAAATGATATATGTTGTTTGTAACTGCCCTTAGAACGACACAAAAGTATTTTCTAATCTGACGTCTCTATCGACATCATATGTTTGTATCTTCCAAAACCGTTGTAAATTTCTGGTGCAAAAATGAATCAGTTTTTATGATGCAACGCTATGGTTAAAGTTTCAGGAAATCACTCGTTTAAAACCGAAAACCTGGATTACAAACTGAAAGTGTGGAGTTTGAAAGATGTGGGCATTGACACCATTGCATTATGGGAAATTGATGATCCAGTGTTTTTGTAGATGGACTCTTACTAGGGCCGTCATTTTAGATCTGGGCTTCTGATGCACAATTTTTGACTTTTCTTTTTTTTAATTGGTCTATTTTGAGTCTGCCAACTTTATGGAATTGGAATACTAAATCACTGGAGCACCATTGGAATTAAAAGTACCAACACTAAAATGTAAAAATACTCACATAATACAAGTAAAAGTTGTGCATTTAAAGTTTCACCTCAGTGAAAATACATGAATATATATTATATGTATTACATTTTTTTGATTACTATTACTGATATTACAAAGGCTTGTCACAGAGGAGCTACTTTTTGTTGGGTGGTTTACAATGCACAATATTTATAAGCCACTTTTATGAATTGTTTTATTTTGTTTTAAATATTAATAAGCCCTATAACCACAGTAACCATAGATAGTTAAATGTTTTCTCTGAAAATGAATTAAAAATACAGTCTCATACAATAAAAAAAATAAAAGAAAGTAAAGTGAGTAAATAAACCAGTACTCAGTATTTTGACTGACTAATTGATTGATCTGTCTTCTTTTAAAATAATCTTGCCAAAACACAAATCTTCTCATTAAAAAGCCAACTGAGGGATTGTCTGTTGTCTCAAAAATTCAAAAAAGTGAAATTAGCTAAATTTCTATTTTAATTAAACTAAACTACTAGTTTATGTGAAGTTTGCAGTAAACAGTTTGCTGTGTGTGCAGTGATTTTTTTTAATCTATATGTCAATTACCAACGTCAGCCACCAATTAATCAGTGAAAATATTTTCAGGAAATAAAACTGAAAACATTCTGTGTAATGAAGCTAATGAGCTCCTAAAGAACATACTCCATTGTTTGACAGTCCCAGGTAGCTGGCACATACACACACACACACACACACACACACACACACACACACACACACACACACACACACACACAAATACTATTATATTGGAGGGGGGAGGGGAGTTTGGTGACCTTTTTCTTGAAGTGATTGCGCAGAAGGAAAATTATAACAACAACACTATGAATAATAATTTACACAACGTTTTAGCCCAAGATAAAGTTCAAGCTTCCCATTACATGCACAGTCTGATCTCTCATCGACTGAGCTTCTCCACCAGAACAGTTTGGTAATTACAATAGGTGCATTGCTCAAAGGTCTAGAGCACCACTGCCTTCTACTTTGTGAGAAACATCAAGTTGTGACATGAAGGTGACACGTTTGGGTGTCATGCACCTGCTCATCTTTGTCATTTCCTTTTTCCCCTTCAAAGGAATCAAAAATAAAATGTTTTTCATCTAAAATAACCAACATTTTATCATGTGCTAAATGGCTTATTAGCCTATAGTATTAATACAGATTATGGGAAAAGTGTTTACTGATGTGTTTTTGTAAGAAAATTTCAACTTAATTTTGCAATAGTACACTGATAATGTTACATAAAGCAGAGACACAAAACAAAATGATGCATGATCAGTACTGACAGTCCCACAGCCCTTTGATCCTTTTTCTGTCTTGTGTGTGTGTGTATGTGTGTGTCTGTGTGTGTTTGTGACTGGAATAGCAGGTGACTTGTTTTGGTGCTGAGCCCCATATGTGCTACGTAGAAGTGTATACATACGTGTGTGTGTGTGTGTGTGTGTGTGTGTGTGTGTGTGTGTGTGTGTGTGAGTGAGTGAGAGTGTGTGTGCGTGTTTGTCTAGCTAATCACGTGTGGCTGAGTGCACTCAACAACAACAACACCCCATCACCAGACAGACAGGCTGGCCGGCAGGGACCCCTGTTCACCATCTGTGTGTGTGTGTGTTTGTTTGTCTGTGTCATTCTCACACACACACACACACACACACACACACACACACACACACACACACACACACACACACACACACACACACACACACACACACACACACACACACACACACACACACACACACACACACACAGAGACTGGTGGTAGTGATGGTCTGGTTTCCACCTGTCCCCCCTGTCATTACCCAGGAGGTGATGGAGGGGAACAGAGAGAGAGACAAGGGAAGATGAAGAGGAGGGGGGAAAGGAGGAGAAAACAGTAGAGATAAACAGAAAAAGAAAAGAGACAGAAAAAGCAGAGACCTCAGTGTGACATAGTCACAAGTGAAGAAACCAGAAAGAGACATTGAGAGACTGCAGAAAAGCCCTGATGTGACAGAGACAGAGAGACAGGATGAGATCAGACAGGCTGTGATGTGGATGGTGAGGGAAAGGATGGATCAAAGAGGAACCATGAGGGACGGTGAAAGTAGAGAGGAAAAAAAGGTGAGCGGTTTCAAAATACATAAAGAGGCCCAACAGTCTGTTATGTAAAGTGAAACATAAAAAGTAGAGGAACAGCGCAAGTCTCCTGTTCAAACAAAAAACTGTGACATGTGACAAACGTTAAGCTGAAAGTAAATATTATATAAAGAAAACACAAATAAAAAACTACAACCTGTTATTAATTAAAGTGTAGCTATATGCCAAAGAAAATGATAAAAAAAATAATGGTAAATGTTAAGTATTATGACCAGTAACTAAGTAGACAAATGCTTAGAAACAGCGGCATGAACTACACCCTTAAGTTGTAGTTTAGGGTGTTAACAGCAAAGTTCAGTGGCATGATCATGGAGACGTTGCTTTTATGTTCCTCTTGATTCAAATACTGCTCTTGATACAACTAATTAGTCAGTCAATCACTCAAATAATGAGTAATATAATATTATTCACTAATAAGTGAAACTTAATTTGTATTTCACCTTTCATGGGTTAGTGCAGTTCAAAGTGCTTTACTGGTGACAAACTAATAGGACAGTAGAAATATGATGGGAGATTAAAAGTGAAATAAAAAAAGAATTAAAAAAATATTTAGATACATACTATTCTGAATGACCATCTGAGAAACTGGGCTGGGATATTGATGACGTTTTGTGTATCTGTTAATGAGAAGTCTCATTTTCCTCCTTTTGGCTGTGGAGTTCCTCAGGGCTCAATTCGTGGACCTGTTTTATTTTCCCTCTACATGCTCCTTTTGGTAACATTGTCCATTGATTTGGTTGTGTCTCTTATCAATGCTTTGCTGATGATATTGCTCTACATATTTGTGACACCAAGTGAGCTCTCAAATTTAGTTACTTAATGAAATGGCTGGTGAAACAGTGCCTGTACTCATAGCCTCAATTAAAATCACAACAAAACGGAAGTTCTTGTAATTAATAAGAGAATTTTTAAGTAATTACGGCCCTTAGTCTGCCTGGATATTAGTCCAAAGTAGGGCTGTCAATTTTTTAATGTGTGATAAATGCACGCATGTTCCTTGATTTCACTTCGTAGTTTGGGAAATCAGGAAGCTGCATCAGTAATGTTGTGGACAGTGTTGCCAACTTGGCGACTTTCTTGCTAGATTTAGCGACTTTTTCAGACCCTCTTAGCGACTTATAAATATGTTCAATTATATTTCATTTGTAATTCATTCCACAGATCCTCGGTTTACACTAAACAATGCTGCTCTCTCCACCTCTGTTCTCTTGTGCAGTAGCACTGCGCAGGCAGCCAGTAGGGTGTGTGTGTGTGTGTGTGTGTGTGTGTGTGTGTGGGGGGGGTTCAGGACGAGAAGGAGGAATAGGAGTGGGTCTTAAGGGTCATATAATACATTCATGAATGGGAGTGGATGGCTAGCAGAAACAAAGCTTCTTGAGCAGCAATGGATAAAGAAAGGGTTCTTTTGAATAGCAAATTGAGTTTTCAAGCCCTTCCTGATGGTTCTCTCCACAAGACTAAAGTTATTTGCATGTACTGTCGATATGAATTGGACTGGAGCAGTTGAGTCTCAAATACCACTTCAGCATTAAAACCTTGAAAAATATCCTTTTTAAAATACATTTAGAACAGAAGAAAATTTTTCATTAATTTGTGATTAATCGCGAGTTAACTAGGACACTCATGCGATTAATCGCGATAAAAAATTTGATTGACAGCTGTAGTACAAAGTCATTGTGGAAATATATGATTCCTGTTATTCGTAGTTATAAAATATTTAAACTTTCCCTGTTACACACCATTTTAGCTTTATCCAACAGCTAGAAGAAATGGCCCTGTACAATTTCAAGCTAATACTCCTTACACATTTTCACCACATATGACTTATTATATCTTTTTAAAAATGTTTAGCACATTTCCCCAACAGGCCACTAATCAAGGAAGGAATGAATTTAGCAGATGCTTACATTTTCAGGATCGGAGCTTCTGTTAAAATGCAAACAGACTGTTGCAAACATTTTTCTCTCTGACATAACCAGCATATTAGTTTCCCTTTAATGCCTGCTGAACTGACCATGGTACGATTAAAAAAATACACTCTCTCTAAAAGAAATAAGATGATAAAAATGATACTGATAGTGTTTTCTCTGGATATCACTGCTGTCGGGCTCTGTATCTTTGGTTGAGGGCACACTTTGCAGAGTGAATATGGTTCTTACATATTGGTGTGATGAAGCAGTTCATTGTCCATCTGTTTTGTGTTTAACTCCCTCCATCTGGTGCAGAAATGCTGTAACAGAACAGCTATTTTATTGTTTCCTCTTATTCAATGTTGCTTCCCTCCTTAAATCTATTTTACAGTGAATACCAAAAATGTTTTTTTTTAATTCTGACTTTTACTACAGTAATGACCACTTAGGTGTGGCTGTGGGTAGGCCAGCAATTACTACATCGCCTGATCGCAATTATTTGGACTGACTGTGATCATTTTGCATAAGGATTTCCCAATCAAGGAAATTTACAAATGTGGCAACAAATGGAAAGTGAATTAGGTGCGTATTCATCAGCTAGGTAAATAAAGTGTCTACCTGAGCATGAGGTTCCAATGTCAGGACAAAAAAAAAACATTTGAAAAAGGGAGAGCTTGGCTGTCTAGGTCTTACTGTCGTTGAGCAGGTTCTTCGGTTTCAGCTCATATGAGACCATACTGTATATGTTGCTTTCCGAAGCAAGATGATGCCAGTAACGGCTCTGCTGATTCAAGAGTCTCCCGTACAGGTGAGTGTTTGACAGCTCTGGGGAAAGTTATGCTGGAGTTGTTGCTTTCATCCAGAATTTCTAATTTATTCACATAAAAATGTCTGAATGCAAACATGGTGTTATAAGAGTGGCGTGGGTCAGGAATAGCTCAGGGCATTCAGGGCATCAAAGAGTACATGTGTACCAAATGTAATGTTTGTACACAAATGAGAACCAGTTTTCCTTTCATTTTATGTTTTGCTTAACTTTTACATATTAACTTATAAAAGTAAGAAGGAACTTTGAACTCGTGCACTTCTGTTCTTTTCTGTGTTTTGCAGCTTTAGGGTTAACACAGGGTTAAATCAAGTTTTCAAAGCTGCTGCAAGCACACACACACACACGCACACACATACACACACACATACACACACACACACACACACACACACACACACACACACACACACACACGCACACACACACTTTCCAGGAACCATCGTATCCCTCAGGCTCACCCCAATTCAGATGTCATATGTGTATTCTCCCTGGATCAAAGGGAGGTCACGTTAATTAGTCAATTTCACACTCTCACTCACATACACACACACGCTCCACTGTCACACAGACATGTTAATTAAAGACTTTGGACCACAGCAGGGAGAACCAATCAGAGCTTGTCGTCGAGGGTTACAGGCCTGTTTATGATGAAGTCTGACTGTTGATCTGCTGTGAATTTCACAGCAAACACAACTCTATTACAAAAGGTGTTGATGTTTACTGTCACATATACAGTATTCTAAAGTCATACATTTACATTTACATGTAGTCCAAACATAGATAATGAGATAATAACAGTCGCCCCAGGCTGGTAAACAGCTCTTTGTCTGATCGGGCCTTGTCACTACTATACCACGGCTACTTACCACAGCCAGTTCAAACATCATCCGAGTTTTAAAGTTTACCTGTGAGCGGTTTAACTTGTGTTCAGTTTCAAAACATAGCATCAAGCATTACTATTGTTGCTATGGTTACCTGCTGTTACATAAACCTTGCACACTGCTTTAAAACAGTGGTAGCACTGTCCACTATGACCATGGTTGTGGTGTCCTCATATCTGATTTTAAAACTGCAAACCAAATCAGAAATAAATAAATAAAATAATATAAATACTTTTCTATGCTCCTGTAGCATTATCCTTAATTAGTTTTCATAGCTGTTAATAGGCAACAGCTTCACTTGTTGCAGTAATAATTATCCCAAGCTTGACAAAGATGATTAGAGTGTTTCGTTGAAAACAAAATCAATAAACAATACATAAATATTGATAGTCATAATATGAGCAGGATTATCTATTTGTATATATTTACGTAGAGAAAGGTTCATCTTCCAAGATTCTCTCAACTGAGACACAACCTACCGACAGAGCTTTTCAGCCTATGACAAAGTATTCCATATTTTCCAATATTTTATATTCCTGCTGCATGGTGTCTGTTTACACATGTGCATATCAAAGACTTTGGCCATCTGTGCGTGTTTCTGCATTTCTTGTGTCTCTGCATGATCCACACCTGGTCTCTCTCTCTCTCTCACACACACACACACACACACACACACACACACACACACACACACACACACACACACACACACACACACACACACACACAGTGTGTATGAGTAGGTGAACCTGTGATGTGATAAATTCCACATTAAAAAAGTCAAATTGCTTTAAGACTACTTGAAAAACTTGATATTTGTTAACAGAATCTGCAGCAGGTGATCTTTACTAACACACACATACAACTCCCCTCCAATTTCAGCAACTTGACAGAGAAATTCCCAACTACCAAAAACCTATGATGGCTTGACAAAAACATCACTTTAACCTGGCTTAGCTTCTATATTGAATCTGGCAGTTATGATTCTTTATCTCACCAGGTTTGTCAAAACGCTTAAGGAGGTCCTTGATTCTCCTTTGAATATATTTCTCAAGTAGCTGCCTTAATTTTGACATCTCAAGGCGATGCAGAGAGATTCATTTTAAAATAAATCAATATATGATGGCAGTCTGGGCCCAGATAAGGTGTGTAATGCAATCAAATATAAACTACAGCCTGAGGCATATACACCAAGACAGTGGATCCCAATGTGAGGGTTGGGACCCCTTGACGGCTTGTCTGATGGGTTGTGAGAAGATTAATAAGACAGGGAAAAAAGACACATTTCTATACAAAATTATGGGTTTTTTTCCCTTGTTGAATGTTGGTGAGTTTTACCTCTTCGGGACTTTAAAAAAACAATTTAAATGAGTAAATCTAAGATGGGAACAATCATATTTGCTTGACAGACAGGTACATACTGTGATGGGAGGTGTGAGTAGGTATTACTTGACTATACAGGGTCTTAAGCCAAATGTGGGGTTAGGTCAGGATTAGGTCTGGACTGATTGGACCTTGATATTAGGGGTGGGAATTGGGACTGTGTCATCCACTTTTATATGATGGCTACACTGTTTTACAGACAATGCATTGACAATACTTGGGCTGCAACTAACCACGAAAGTGGTGGCTAATCCATCCATTGGTCCAGACTAAAATATCTCAACAACTATTGTATGCATTGGCCAAGAATGATACAAATTTTGGTGATCCCACTGATTTTCATCTAGCACCAGCAGGTCAAAGTTTTCAGTCATCCAATAAAATATCTCAACATCTACAAAATTAACTTTCAGAAAATCTTTGTCCAGCCATTCATTGTTCCCAGACGATGAATCCTAATGACTTTGGTGATCCCCTGACTTTTCATCTAGTGCCACAAGAGGTTAACATTTGTGGGGTTGAGTGAAATGTCTCGAGAACCATTGGATGGAGCTCATGAAATGTTGTACAGACATTCAAGTTCCCCTCAGGATGATCCCTTACAGCTATAGTGTGTAGTTTCTGTCACCCCCATGAGGAATTCTAAGTAATGAAAACAAAATTGTCAGCGCGTCCACATGATACAAGCCTTCCGTGATCGCGCACCACCCCCACCCCTCCTCCACGCTGTTGCTAGTAGCCAAGGAGGACACAGAGAATTAAAAAAACATGATGGACTCTTCAGAAGAGGTAATTATCTTCACTTGAGTTTCTGCGCGCGATAGTCGCCGGACGACACAATCTTCTGAACACAGCCATACTGAGAAATACAGAGGGAGTTTTGTGGAGCTGATAGTCTTAATTAGCTTTGCAGCAACTCATTTGGCAATGGCTTGAATGTAACGGACGTTCATTAATATCAAAAAGTTACGCACTAAAGCTTTAACTTCTCATTAAGCACCATCATCTGGTCAAACTTTTAATTTGTCCAATAGCTTACTTATGCCTACAGAACCAATGACATTCTCATCAGCCTCAGCTGCACTTTGTGTTTAGTGTTGTGACTGCCCGATCCTTACCAAAAACCCGATTAGTTCCAAGCATGTGCGTAGATGGTTGAGGTTAGGCATTGACCTCAAATGGTTAGGGTTAGGATAGCCCACTGGTCAGGGGGTGGGACCTGAACAAATCTGGTTTTCTGTACGGATCGGGTAGTGACAAGTGATAGTCAGCGAATGTTAGCATACTAATACACTAAACTAAGATGGTGTACATGGTGAACATTACACCTGCTAAACATCAGCATGTTAGCACTGTCATTGTGCTGTAAGTACAGCCCCACAGAGCCGCTAATACTCATGTTCTTGTTTTCATTGTCAATTAATCTTTTAATGTATAAAATGTCAGAAAACAGAGAAAATGTAAATCTTCAAATTTGTTATTTTGTCCAACCAACAGTCCCAAACCCAAAGATATCTAATTTACAATCATACAAAACTTCTTGCCAATTAATTTCCTATCCCTCAAATAATCAATTAATAAACCAATCGTGTCAGCAGTTGATACTACACGGCTTGTCCATGTGGAGTTGTATTAAATTATAAATAATAAATATGATTTTAAATAATTCCACAATACAGTACTCATGAAAATGATGATGATCTCTCTGTGAGAGACATGCCTTTATAAATACATTGAAAAAACACTGAATAATATCTACTGATATTGAGAGCTTCCAAACAAGAAATTGTTATAAGTCTAAGCTTGAAGCAACCCCCCCCCCCCCATGTACAAAGATGAAGCCCTGCTGCTGAATTCCAGGCATGCTCCCGCATTGATCCTGCTCTGCTCTGCCCTGTTCTGTCTTCACTCATATTGCTGTGTTAAATTGAGTATAAATGGATGGCACGTTGCTGTAACATAAAAGGTCAGAGGTCAAACCCTCTGAATCCTAAACAGCCTCAGGCAGCTGCTGCTCCCTTTGACCTGAGGACCTTGATGAAAGAGGCTTGGAGGATGGAGAGAAAAGGACAAAGGAGGGAAAGGGAAGAGAGAAGAGACTGATGGACAATAGATCAGTAATGCACCTTCAAACACACAAATACATGATGCCTCTTTCATACATATAATGCAGGCACATTTTGAAATTATTATTTTTCCTCTTAGATTTGGCCTTCAATCAACACTCAGCCAGCAGATTCCACGCCCATGCTTTTCAAAAATGCTGTTCACATTGAATACATAGAAAATTATGGCCTTTCCTTTATGTGGCAAACAGCTTCTTTTTTTTTTTTTAAAACACAGTTGTAAGGCTGTAAAGCTTCAGATCAATGCACATGGCTAAATCTTAGCAAAAAAACATTGACTATGAATATACCAGACAAGATAGAAACCAGGGCCTCCACTATACTTTTTGCCGTGCTACATAAACATAAATCACTAATGCAGAATTATCAAATATAAACATAATAAATTAGTGAGTTCCATTGTCAAGAGTATATTCATATAATGTATAATTTTAGACATCTTGGATGCCTGGGTAGCTCACCTGGTGGAGTGGGTGCTCATATATAGAGGTTTAGTCCTCGGCGTAGCGGCCGCAGGTTCGACTCCAACCTGTGGCCCTTTGCCGTGTGTCATTCACCCTCTCGCTCCCTTTTCAGGTCTAAGCTGTCCTAACAAATAAAGGCCACACATCATCAATTTTAGACATCTTAAACAAGACTGGATGGCGTTTTAAACTTTTGATAAATAAATTATTGTTGAAGAATAGCTCAGTATATCTTAATTCAAAACTCACATGATGTATGCATTTACCAGTTTCTGTGCAAACATAATTGTGTCACAGTTCAAGTACTGGCAAGAAGAAAGAGAACACATGCTGCAGGTTGAATAAAAACAGCTATAATCAATATTTTTAGATTAACAGTTGGGGTCAGCTGTAGTGACCAACCCTCAGTGAATTATCACAGTTCCCCTCAGCTATATGGAGCTTTTCATATTTTAGGCATCTTTCAGCTCATTGTTTTAGTTTTCTGGCCCAGAACTTTTACTGTTCTGGTTCACTCTCACCTCTTTTAGTGTAATTTTCGGGAAAGTAAAAAAAACTCCAAAATCCGACCATACACTACTTATTCAGCACCAAATGACAAATAGAAAGAGATAGCAACAGGCCAGTAAACACAGTGGAGTATTTAGTTGCTAAAAAGCCAGGTATTTTCCAGAGGAGGAAAAACAGAGCTACAGTAAAAACCAGAAACATGACTCCAAATGCAGGATGCTCCATATCTGCTTAAAGCGTAACTCTCGCCAAAATGCAACCTAGGGTCTTTTTGTGAATGTACCCGAGTCAAACTTTCGTTTAAAAGCATATTTAGGACAGAATCGCCACTCGCAAGAGTTATGTTTTAATGTGTAAATAGGCAACATGTTGGCCATATCTGAATATAACTTCTGTTATGATTTGACACTATAAATACAATTGAATTGAATATCAATTTAAAAGAGCACAGTGGCAAAAACAAACAAACAAACAGATATTTTCACATTTAAAGGGACTTTAAGACTACAAGAGGCAATAGTGACAATCTTAGACAGTCAAAGCAGGCAAGCCAATCCAACTGGCAGGTTTACCATTCAGGAAACAGGATCCTGACAAGCAGAAATGTCTGGAAAGTTATGGCAACAAGAAAACAGAAGCAACCTAGCAACAAGGTACAGGGTTAGAGAGCAGGTATTTATACTGGAGGTAATGAGGAGCAGGTGTGCAGGTGGGTGTGGAGACAGGTGACTTAGGTGGGAACACACTGAGGGCATCTGGAGGACAGCTGGGGAATGAGAATGTGAGGAAAGATGCGCAGGGAACACAGTAGTGAGTGTAAACCCAGTATAGACCCAGGCACGTCTGGCTCTACTGCACCACATTACATTTATGTGCAAGGAGGAAAATGTAATTGTTGTCTGAAATATGTTGTACCTGATTCCTGTTACCTTCCTAAAACATAACCAAGTGCTATGAGTGTTCTAACTTAATCATGAAAACATGAGTCATGCTTTAGTTGCCACAAGCGAATATTGTCTGAAACACAAATGAAATGTGTTGTCAATCAGCATTTACCGATATGTTAAGTGTGAATATTTTGACATTTTTAATTACCTCATTAATAAGAAAAACATAATTCAGGATGCATCATATTTCTTTCTGTTTCTTGTATTTTGTTTTGTTATTATTCTTATTTCTATTATTTTACAATTTATTTATAAAATGTCCTTCCAATTCCTTGTTGCAAACTAGTATACTACTATATATTTATGGCCAGTGAAAAAGGAAGGATGGTGAGCCATGTATGGCATTCATGTAATGCCTGTCTAGCCATTGCATAGTGCAGATTTGTTGTTTTAATGTTTTATGTTCAGACAAAACAAACATTTAGAGCTCTTTTAGACGGATCAGATCATCTAGGTGGACGGTGAGCTTTAAGAAACTGATCTTGAAATGCATGAATACACATAAACTGAGCTTTCAAATGTAACCCCATTAGTGATGACGTGGTATATTACTATGACTGCAGTGTGAGTTCATCCATGACTTCTACAGCAGTACAGCTGATTAAAGCGATAGAACTTGTTCACAGATCTATGTACCCTTTAAAGAGCGGTGCACACCAGCAGTGTGAGGCATGGAGTCTGAACTCAGAGCAAGGTTACTGAGCTGCAGGAGTATCAGACTGATAATTACTGAGGCAGTTACAACACACACACACACACACACACACACACACACACACGCACGCACGCACACACACACACACACACACACACACACACACACACACACACACACACACACACACACACACACACACACACACAGACACAGGCATCTGACATCTGTAGGCAACTGGTGCCACCGCAGCTAGCAGCTAATTGGATCATTGTCTGGAAAGGAGAGAGGAGGAGCGAGGGACTCGGGAAGAAAAAAAAGAGAGGAAAGCAGGCAGGGGAGAAAAAACAAGAGATTAATGAGACCAACAGCTCTCAGAAGACTGGGCAAGGTGAAACTCACCAGGGATAAGTGCTGAAGATAATTCATCTGTTTTCTACCAGTTATGCAAAAACAATTTATATAGGCCTATTATAACCATGGACACCGACTGTTTCTTTTTAGAATGATACCCTGCTATATGTCATCGTTCATCATTCAGCCTGGTTTGGTGTCATAAAATAAAATGCACTGAGCTTTATAGATGGGTTCCTGGAATATTTAAATTTCCTAAGAAAATATGCAAATGCACTCTTACTTGAAAGCTCCTCTAATCAATATCTTTCAGTGAGCACAGATAAAACGAAAGTGGTTGCTTACTGTGACGACCCATAGAGATGATGATCAGACAAATCTGCAGCTCAATGGGGCTTTTCAGCCTCTATCTCAAAGTTTTGGTTACTGTTTGGTTCAGTCACAGACACTATGTACCGGCTCTGCTATTTTCTTATAAGAGATACACAAGTATAAATGCTCATAACAGCATAGGCCACCTACAACTATAAATCAGCCTTAAGAGGTCAGATAGTTATTTTATCAGAACATTACACTTTTTCTCTTCCCAGAAATGGGGAGTATTTATTCTATAAAGGGGCTGAAAAAGGAACTATTTTTCCTGAATAGCTGACCTTTTCTTTGTTGCAACAGGCCACATGTGTTGATCTTTATTGTTGCTGAATAAAGAGGGACAAATTAGTGTGCTTTTGAGTGTATTTTTATTGGAAGCTGTAGCCAGGGGAAGAATGACTCATATGGATAGTCTAGTGAGACAATGAGGGCCACTGGAGGATATCATTCTGAATGTGTAAGCATGTGTGTGTGTGTTACAGTGTTGATTGAGGGAATGTCACATAGCAATGAGAAGGAACCAGGCCAACTGCCACCAGAGCGCTGGCGGTCAATGTGGATGGACTGTCACAGCGGCTGGCCTCATACACGTCGCCTCCTTCCCCCTGTTGCTCTCCAAGTGCTAACAGCGCACTGTGTGGATGATCAGTGTGTACATGTGTGATTGTATGTATGTGTGTGTTCACTGGCCTATATTTGACATCAGTATAGCCTTATAGCCAGATGGTTTTAATACCCCACTGGCTCCCATGTGGAACAGAAACACTGACACGTTGCGAGCGCTGTGGATGTAAAGCAGCAATGAGCAGTGACAGGACCAAAGCTTCTGCTGTCACCGCTGGACACAGCAAGGACAGGCTGACAGCACACTCACACACACATGCACACACACATGCACACACACACACACACACACACACACACACACACACACACACACACACACACACACGTAATTTATCTGAGTTACTTCATTCTGAATGCTGAATCTCCATTAAGGTTTTTTTGACACACTCACTGAATTAAATGACTCACTGTAGTATGAGGGGGTTGCTGCTGCTGAACTGTATTTAAATCAAGTCTTTATAAGTAAACTGTAAGTCTTTTAGATCTCTGAATCTTGACCTTTAAACATTTTCCTTTCAAAGCTGTGGCTATGTTAGACCTGTCTCATATAGCTTTGTATGAGAACCTCCTGAAAACTCTTGAAACTGATCTTTATTTACTGTAATGGAAAAATTGCCAACAATAAAGGGATAAAACAATGTGTTTTGGCTTTTAGTATATACTGTTCATGATCCAATAGTACATAACGACCTGTTTTGTGTTTTTTTTTAATACTTTTGACCCCTTATGGCCAGATGCTGCTAAGTGCAGCTTTAAATGAAAACCCAAAGTTCTCCTGAGATCAGAGTTATAACATTTGGATTTGTTGGACGGGAGAGAAATGTGATCTGGGTTATTGGCATTTCTTTAAACCAATCACAATTGTCATGGGCGGCACTAAGCTCCGCATTGAGCCGCTGCAAAATCGGGAAGGAACTTGTTTTGGTGGAACATGTGTACGTTCAAAAGTTGTTTTAGTCGTGCGAGAAAAAACTCAGATTGGACAGATAGTCTAGCTAGCTGTCTCAATTTACCCTGCAGAGATCTGAAGAGTAGTTTACCATATTCCCTTATAAATCCACCGGAGTTTAAAATTCCAACACAAAGAAAGTGGAAGGAAACAGACATGCACCGGTGGAATTTCCTGCGGCACCGGAGCAATCTCGGAAGTGAAACGTCGAGCATATAGACTAGTTGACATGATGAGCTACAGAAAGAGGAGACGGGAGGAGACCAATCTCATTGGACTTCAAGAGGTTAAACATCAATAATTGAACCTCTAAAGGGGAATATTCTCCACAATTACTGCTTTTATCTTTAATATCTGAGTGCATTTTACAGCTAATATAAGTTTACAACATTTACATATGAAGCATTCTGAGTACATGATCATGAGGCATGCATAGTATTCCTTATTGTTTATGATGTATACATATAAATGTGGAAAAATACAGTCATCACACACACTGTGGCACTGTGTTGTGTTGCTGAGTCTTCTGTTGTTGCTGTGCTCTTTGTTCCAGTTCTATCAGAGCAGCTCCTCGAACAATGACCTGAGACCTTGACTCAGAAGAAACTCATTGTGTACGAGTGTGACTAGGCTGCATGTGTGTGTGTGTGTGTGTGTGTGTGTGTGTGTGTGTGTGAGTGTTAGCTCAAGCTTCCTCTTCCTTTTCCTCTTAGGCTGCTGCAGGATGCACCAGGTGCAAACACACAAATGGACTCTAAACACACACAGAGAATTGAAGGATATGCATAAGAGAATGAATGAATTACCAATCTGACAGTTTCCCTGCTTCTGTACGTCTCTGTCGCTCTTCTCCTCCTTAATTCCACTTTACGTGAATGTTCAACTTTCTGTTGCTGCATAGGCTATTGACTAGCTTTCCTCTTGTGTATCCACGCATGCAAGAAGTGTGACGATATATCACAGCACAATATTACATGACATGAAATATGAAGCGATCATTTATCATTGAGCTGAAAATGACTCACAATATGAAATAAATCTTATTAATCATGCCCCCTCAGGGATACTTGTTGTCTATACTGAATATTAAATGCTGGAGGGTGCAATTAAATGACAAGTTATTGACACTGTGAACTGTCTCAACACGTCTCAACTGCAGCCAAGAAATGTCGACAGGTGGATTTCTCTGGATTTTGTCCTTAGCCAGAAATATGAAATCAGTTTCTTTAAAAGTAAGGAAACTGGGTTTTGTGTTTAATAATATATCTAGAATCTAGAGTGGCTCGGCGAGGACAGGGTCTCATTGTTCTCCTCTAAACTCTGTTCAACCGTCTTCCTGCAAGGAGAAACTGGCCCTTCAGCAGCTCTGTCGTTCACTCTTTTTATACTGTTTCATGTTTGATGATTACAGACTGACAGAAAGGACACAAAGAGCTCGAGGCTTCTAGCTTCATGGACGGGAGGAATCCAATGATGCTCTTTCAGGCCTCTTATCAAAGGCAGGAGTTCCATTACAAACTTACATCTAAGGAGAGTCAATAGCTTTTTTGATTAAAGGAAAATCCATGTTATTCTTAACAACCTGGGTCTGATTTTGTTGTTTTGGCCATTATTCCTTTGGGTTATGATCATTTTGCTTTAAAGTTCTGTTTTTAGGCATCAGCGAACAGGGCTGTAGTACTTGAGTCTCGAGACGCTTTTCTGTTGTCTCGGACTTGTCTTGGACTCGTTGGTATTTGGACTCTCAGACTCAGCCACTGGACTCGCCAAATATTCTAGTTGGTGTCGACCAAGTCCAGCAGTAAATGCTTTTGTTCTAAAGTAACTTCCTCCTTCAAAACAAAACCATTAATGAAGCGCGAACAGGTATCGAGATTGGTCGCCTGGTATACACCTGGCTGCATCATATACCTCAATCATCAGGTATCAATTATGTTCCATGTACCATGAATTCTTCAGGACAGGTAATAAGTTCAAGAATGAGAACATTTCCATTTTATATTTTAAGTAAATAATATGGCCTAATTTGATCCTATAGTGTGTTACTCTGCACTTGCTTTTTGATTATCACAAATATTAAAGCAAAATTATCATCTTAAAATAGAAGATATACTGTCTCTCACATCACACAAATTATGAACAGGAAAGTAAGTGGTCTTGAAGAGGATTCTTTTTTTTCCTGTCTCGGTATTGACTGTCTCTCATTTGGACTCGGCCTTGACTCGGTCTTGACAAGTCCTGGTCTTGGACTCGACAAAGGTGGACATGACTACAGCCCTGTCAGCGAACTACTGCCGACAGAGCTCCACCAGATGGGATGTACGCATCAAGGAGGAAGAAGAAAAATAGATTTATTTTTATGTCTCTCTATCTCTATGTTTAAAGAGATAAACATGTTTATGTTTTATAAAGATGACTCAAATGCAAGGACAGCTCCTGACCTAAATGATGAAGAGCCAGTGAGTTTAGGTTCATGATGGACCAAGATTTTCAACACACATTTTATGATAAAATGTAGTTTCTGGAAGCTGAGGGATCCCATCTCAAACCAGCTCAAACTGCTCTACCATCATTGTGAAACTAGAGGCCTCTGAGTTAAAGCCAGGTTTTCCGTGACATTTGTTCGGCTGATGATCCATCTAGAGTTCAGTTTTTGATACTTTTTGTCATGTTGAATTTACGTTTTGACATTTTAGGACATTACTGAAAACAGTTAAAATGTCATATAAACAACACTAAACTACAGAACATTTTGTAACGCTTTATTTTAGTCTGTAATCTTAGAATATTGTCCTTAAAGGACAATTCAGGTGCAAAACGAACCTAGGGATTATTAACAGATGTGTACCCACCTCTGTCGCTCTCTGGGACATGTTTTTATGCTAATTGAATGTGTTTGTGGCTTGAAAGAAGCTAGTGTGGACCGCTGGTTAGCTTACAACGCTAGTATTCGGGGCACAGGGAAAGTAAAAACAAATCGCTATTTATACCACTAAAAAGGCTCAAAATATCACCAAACTTCAACGGTAGCATAATGAGGGTCCCTAAATGTTAACCAAAGCATTGAGAACATTGTAAGTGTACAGACTGTTTATGGAACGAAGAGCTGCGGGAGCTCCGTGAAAGGGCTACGAGAGAGAGAGAGAGCTACCGGTAGTCAATGCCGCAACACAGCCTCGTACTTTGGGAAACTGGTGGTGTACCTGCGGACATTGTGAAGCTATGGCCACCGAACAGGAGTGTCTGTGTTGCATGGAGTGGGACCTGTTGCGTCGCGACACCCAAGAGACGCAGTGTTTTGTACAGTCTGAAGATTTCCCCTCTCTGATAAACAGGGCTGTACGTGAAACTTTTTTCCATGTCCCGAAAATGAATTGGAGACGGCGACCCAGACCGGAGGGACCAGATGGACAGATTATCCACTGAGTAAGTACACTAGACAAGTTATGCAGCGTGTGATTATTTCAGATATATTGAGCAAATTGCTTTTGATTTTAGTTTGCATCGCCACCTGTCACAAATCATGACTGGTTTTCAAGACGGTGGCTGCATGTAAACATGAACGCAAGTGTCTTTATAATCTATCTTTTACACTTACACTATAATCTATCTGTACACTTACAAAGTTCTCAATGCTTCGGTTAACATTTAGGGACCCTCATTATGCTACCGTTGAAGTTTGGTGATATTTTGAGCCTTTTAGTGGTACAAAATAGCGATTTGTTTTTACTTTCCCTGTGCCCCAAATACTAGCATTGTAAGCTAATCAGCGGTCCGTGCTAGCTTCTTTCAAGCTACAAACACATTCGATTAGCATGAAAACATGTCCCAGAGAGCGATCAAGTGGGTACACATCTGTTATTAACCCCTAGGTTCATTTTGTGCCGGAATTGTGCTTTAATAATTTCCCAGGAAGTTTCCTGGACATAATCTGGTACTAAGGAAAATAGGAATTTCCTTGTAAGAAAAGCTCATACTAAACCTCCATTCATTATGCCTCCCTGAAGACAAATTTCACATTTTTGCATGCTCAAGCTGTCTTGCTGTGCACTGACTAAAAAACACCACGCTAATACGGAAGTGTACCAGCAGTGTCTCTATTTTCCCCATGTAATAAGTACAATAAAAAGAAATACTGTAGAACACAAGAGAAAACATTGTAGCACACAATAAGAAAACACTGGAGAAACTACTATAGGACACCATATAAGAATAAGACACTATAGGAAATATTACCGGGCACTTGACAATAACACTATGATACACTACAGAAATCACTCTGGGACACTATATAACAACAGACAGTTATAAGACTTGAAATCCCAAAATTATGAGTTAAAAATAATTTGGTGAATCAGACGTTGGAAAGGATAAGAGGCACTCTATACTGCAGTAAACCCTACGTTAGGTGAGTAAGGCAGGGGGTGCTTTGGCAGTCAGTGGGACCCAGCACCAGAGTCTTTGGTTGTATCAGTGCATCAACATTATGCTTCTGAATGTTCCACCGTATCATATGTGGATCAGGATCACTGTGCAGGAGATGATAATCTACAGCTGCTGAGTAAACCTAACGCGTCTGTCCAGCAATAACTGCACAGCAAACAAGTGAATGAGAGAGCATCTACAGGAAGAGCAAAGATGAGGAAGGAGGACAGGGTTTATTCTGGTAAACACTGTCTGATCTGATGTGCAGTGAGACAGAAGAGGAGGAAAATAGAGGCTGCTGTCAAAGATAATGTCTCTCCCCTCCCTTTCCCACTCTCTTTCTCTCGATCTGTGCACTGAATAATTTAAAGCTTTACAGTACAGCCGGTGATAAAGATAACCAAACGGCAGAAGCTCTGACTGAGACAGAGGGAGACGAAGGTAGAAACATAACTGCTCGATATTTGACTCTCTGTGATAAGCAGAACATTTGTCTGCACAAAGAGGACGATTTGCCAGATTACTGTTCCAGATAAAAATGTAATGTCACAGGATTACATTTCAATTCTACGTCGTCATTCAGGGAGGCTGGCGCTTTAGTTTACTTGAGCTGGGTGTCTGCCTGTGTGTGTTCGTCCTGTAAGACTTGGCAGTGCTATTTTCTTATGAGGGCAGTATGATCATGCCGAATAAATGTGAAACAAAACACCAGTGCAGTTTAATGACTCAGGCAGCAGGAGGATGCCGTCATGCAATTTACTGTACATATAGCAAAATCAGCAAAAACGTCATACATTTGAAGGGTTATGGATCAATCTCCTTGAGTCAGTGTTTACTTGGAAAGATGAACGTTGATTTGTGTATTTCAAATGAAAATGTACACAGTGTCAGTGCGGACAAAATGCAGGGAGGGGCTGGTCGAAGAAAGATTGTGTAGTATGTGACAGCCTGTTGATATTACAAGAGCATGCTGCTGCAGTGGAACAAAAGTTTCAAGTAAGATTGAAACAGTAAACCTGCGTTTACATGCAGCTGGTCAGTAAGCAGATTTCTCCGATACCACCTACACTACAATTTACAGGGAGGATTTGAAGTTAAAGTTGGTAATATTTTAAAAATAAAGTCATACGATTATCTTTTAGATTATCTCTTTAGTGCTGCTTTTATATACTTTGTTATATTACATTGTTTCATTCTATTCTAATTTAAATATTTGAATGTGTTTATACATTTTCTGTGTGTGCCGCGTGGAGGAGGCTACAACTGCATTTTATTGTGCAATCCTGTATTGCACAATGACAATAATGCTGAGCCTTTAATATATTAAGACGTTATTCTTATTTTATTGTTAAATCTTTCTCACTAAATTCTAAATGTATTGTTGCAGCGTCATTCTGGACCTCTTCTGGAAATTTTATTTTCATAACATTGCAACTTGTTCCTAAACATATGACTGCATTGTACATTTCTTAACTTAGGCTGGCTTATTATATTATTATTAAGTGTATTAGTGACTTAAGAGACCTTTTCCTGCAGTAAGAGGACATGTTCTGTAGAGAAAGAGCCCACAGGGTTACTTTGTCTGAATTCTACTATGCAGTTTGATATTTAGCTGTGAAAACCTTTTTTTTTTTTTTTTTTAACCTTTACTCAGTTGTATAACTTGACTCAAAATCAACTTGACTCAGTTTGTAGGTTTAATTATTTTGAATATGAGTAATTATCTTTCCAGTTTATTCCTAAAATGACACAGAGTTACTTTCCCTTACCGAAGTTTTGTCATGCACATGTGCACACGAAAAACAAATCCCATTAAAAAGCTGGTTACGTGTCTGAACACGAGTAAAGGAAACATGACTTCTTGTTTACATGACGTATAATAAATCAGTTCACTGCAGAAAGCAGGTAACTAAATGCACTGTGTATGTTTGTGAGAGAGAGGTATTGAAGTGGAGCAGGGACGTGCACAGACATTTGGAGGGGCTATTGCTCTAATCTGGGAAAAAAGGCAACCCCCCTCCCCCAGCCTTCAAAGATGGAGATTTCTCCAAAAGAAACATAATTCTGAATAAGTTCTATAATGTATCTTTAAATTAAGAATACTATTGGCCGCAGCATCTATCTTTTTCCTTATCACACTTTTACTGACATGGCCCTTTTATAGGAACACTCACCACACTCATTATGTAGCCGTCTGATTTGTTGAGTGATGCTCCGCATGCTCTCCCTCCCTCTCTGGTCTGTAGCCTTGTGGTAGGCCTCATCTAGAATACAATTATTAGAATCTGAATAAAGTAATTTATACAGTATACTGTACTTTTCACTGTTAAAATAATTGAACACTGACACTAGTGCTGCCAGTTGACCTTTGGCTGCACTCAATGCACTCAATGATTCTGGTTGAGATAACTAATGTTATGATTTGGCACCATAAATAATATTTATGTTTATATATAAAGAACAATTACAACATGACTACAGCTAGCCCCAGGTTCTCAAATGCTCTGTGAACTGGAGCTTTTGATATACATAAAATAATAACTAATTCACAATGCTATACACGGCACAGACACAATTTACTGTGCATTCATTATTTAATGAAACATTTGTTTTTAATGAGTTATTAGCCTACTCCAACTTAAAGAAAATGCTTCTGATAAAATAGAAATTACATATTAAATGAATAATAGGATGGTTGCTGGACATTATCAGATGCTTCTCTCACAGCTGGTCTGCTGACAGTTTTAATCCAGCTCTGCAAAGCTGCAGATCTTTTAGCTGCTTCTTTGAGCTCTTTCTCTCTTTTCTCCAGTCGTCTTTGTTGTGAAGGCATACTTAAGCACACAAAAACTAACATTAGGCTATCATTTATTTTTTTTTTTTATTAATGCAAAGTTCATTACATTTACCAATTGGGATGTTAATTTATCATCTCATAACAAAATAAGGCGACTTTTACTTTCACTAACGTCACATCTGAACTCACCTAAAATATTGACTGTAAACAACGTATAACCTAGCATGATTCAACAGCCCAAACCATCCCATCCCTGAGCCTCTCTCTTCTCTACAGAACGCACACTGATGTAACGGACGTAACGTAGCTACTTTAGCCTGCTGCTGCAACATAGGCTGTCATTAGCTTTGGTTGATAACGTAGCATTTTACGTAAATATAAGGCAATGCTGCGCGACGTGATGCAAACTTTACAAGCTGAAGCTGCACTTTATTCAAAGCTCAAGTGGATTTTTTTCAAGTGGTCATAATCTCCATAACTTTAAAAACTCACGTGGAGGCAGAAGGGCTTGGCGTTCCCTCTCTTTCATATGCGGTGCTCCATCATGTGTGAGAATATAAATAAAGTCACGTGACTGGGGGCAGAGGCCAAGATTGGATGATATAGCGATTTCATTTGATTTAACTTGATGGGCTTATTATCGTATTGATGCAGCCACAACAGCACACCACCAACATCTTTCACCAGAGGGGCAGCTAAGCCAATTGTTGCCCGGGCAACAATAGCTCATACCTGTGCATGTCCCTGTGAGGAGGGAGCAGAGACTAGGCGTTTCTCAATGTCAAGGATCCTTCCTTGACATTGAGAAACATCTACTGACAGGGAGACAGAGATTAGCGGTGATAGCAAGGTAATGGGTGTTTGACCTCCTGAGGGCCTGTAAGCAGCAGATAAGCTAAAGACTTGATTGTCTGTTGACTTCCGCAGACACTCGCTGTAATTAGTTAATCTGTCTGATCATGTAAAGACAGAAGTTACACAGACTGCTTCTCTCTGCTCCAGTGACCCCATGAGTCCACACTCTTGAGCTTTGACCCTTTGCAGACTAAGCTACTGGAGTCTCTGAGAAGTAATTGTGTCTCCCCCCCCCCCCTGTTAATATAACAATACATGCACACTGCAAAATAGACAGAAACAAACTAAAGAATTTAGTTTTGTGGTAAAACATAGAACTGTTTTGAGTAAGACAAAACTCTGGCTCAGGAGAACAGGCAAACGCTATCAACAGTGAGTCTATCATGAAGCAATAGTGTTTGAAACGCAGGAAGACAGAATCACAACTAATCAGGGTTCCCACCTCCACAAACTGGCAGGAGCTGTATTGAGTTTGGCAGCCTGAAACGACCCAGAACACTAGGAAACCAACGGCAGAGAAACACACCTGTCCAAGGGCAACACAGTGGGAGCTCAGATTTCCTTTCTATTCATCACAAACACATCACGAGTGCATCGAAACAAACTCCTCAGTGGGCTACTACTTTACAAGACGGAATATTTATGGATTAATAAGCTTCTGGCTGCAGAGCATGTGCTCAAAAGACATTTATTTAGTAATAAAACTTTGTTAGAATGCTTTAAGCAATTATTTAATATATTGAACACTTTCAACATAATACACAGTAAAAGATAGCGTTGTGGGCGGGACATTAAGTCGGACTCAGTGGTGAGTGAAACCGAAGCAGAGGGACAGACACAAATCTGTAGCCGATCCAAAGTAGGGCACTTTTTAATTGATTAACTTTCTTGTTCATCAGGCAAATAAAACACTGATACAGATAATCTGCAAACTGCCAAAAAACGGCCTGATAATCGTCCAGGGCCGATGATCGGTCTATCCCTAGCTTGGGCTGCTTGTGTTTTCTCCAACAAGTTGCTGATGCCGGTAGAGATCGTTGAGAGTAAAAACAACATGACGCAAGTTGAAGAAAGACTCAGTTAGTCTTTTCTTCAGTAACACACATCAGACTTCTGCTCGCTGTAATCACCAGTCTCAGTCACAGGGAGTGAAAGAAAAGGGGTTGCCAGGTTTGAGCTCCTTTCTTACCCTGGCCAAAGCCCAAAGCCTGATTGGTGACTTGCTTGCAATAAGATGTGTCATGTAAATGACATTTTTGGAAATTGTTGGAAGGTGTAATTTTACAGTAGGCAAGCAGTTTCCCTGAACCCTTAGTTTTGGTGTAAACAGGCTAAACACATTCTGGATCTCTGAACTGAGCACACAGAAATGAACTCTGATGGTGAAATTAGTATACATACAAAATGGTACAGCATGTTTTTTCTTCATGTTTTGTAAGAAAACTAAAAAGCAATCAAATTATATGCATTAGTTCTTTTGTGTTAACAAAGTTGTTTTTTTATGAACAAATAAAAATAAAAAGTCATGCTTCTTACCTCCCACAATTTCCACCTACCCACACACCCTCATACATTTCACACCAGGCTAAAACTACACATTTTGAAACAAAGAAGCTGTAAAGCTTCACTGCTAAAATAACACATAGAAAAACAAGCAGGTAGTGGATTTGTGTGTGTGTGTGTGTGTGTGTGTGTGTGTGTGTGTGTGTGTGTGTGTGTGTATGTTTGAGAGAGACTGTGCATTTTTAGATCAGTGTGTTTGGTAGAAACTCTGGGTGCGCTCACACAGCTCAGATTGATGAGATACTTTGCTAAGTCGCTACAATTCCTAAAGCAAAAATGATTAAACATCTTAGAATTCAAACTAGACCTCATTTATCTTTTACATGATTCTTCTAGGGAGGATTTCTTTCATTTTTGGAGCAGACAGACTTTCACTTCCTGGAGGCAGTGGAAATGTTGATTTCAAAGGTAAAAAAAAGTTGTCCACCTTACCTCAATGAACCAATAACAATAGACAGGACATAGGATTTGCATGGAAATTAAACTAGCAAGGTGTGGCCAGGTTAGCTCAGTTGATAGAGCAGGCGCACATATATAGAGGTTTACTCCTCGATGCAACAGACACAGGTTCGACTGCGACATGTGGCCCTTTCTGCACATCATTCCCCTTCTCTCTCCCCTTTCATGTCTTCATCTGTCCTGTGGAATTAAAGGCCTAAAATGCCCAAAATAAAAATGCTAAAAAATAGTAGCAAGGTAATGATTTTGTACCTCATGATTTATGTCCAGTGCCAGTAGAGGAAGTAATGTGCCCTATGAAGTGAAGCGTAAAGTACGGGTGTGGGTGTCGGTATGGTGGATGGTGCAATAGTCTGACTTTTATGTAGGAAACTGTGGTTTGTCTCCTGTCACCTGCAATTTGTGTTTTTACTTTTTATAATCTATGATCTTTCTTTAACCTAAACCAAGTGTTTTAGTTGCCTAACTCTAACCATACCATAACCACAATCTTTCCCTAAGCGGCTATAATCAAATGACAAGATGAAAACAATGCGACAGAGGGTCGCAGCTCCCCTCAGCTTTACGGAGCGAGTTTCAGCTTATTGTTTAGCTGTCCGGACCACAACGTTACTATTTCAGTTTACTCTCATCGCGTCATTTTCAGGCGCAAGAGGCAGCTGTTTGCTGCGAAAAAACTCTAAAACCCCTCTATACAATACCAGCATTTAGCAGCTAAAGAGACAGATAGTCATCATGAGTCATTTTAAAGCTGCTTTTGTTCTGTGCACAGCAGTCTTGATATCTCTTTGAGTACAAAGCAGCATTATATGGGTAGGTGGTGGTGGACAGTGCGGTCTAAGAGTCACTCAAATGAGCTGACATGGTCCTTCTGGGAGATAAGTATAGAATATGCCATGGGGCAACTCACCACATTTCTGTTTATTCCTGCTGTTAAGGAAAGCTGACGGTTGCTGTTTCTGTAAACACTTACCAACACTACATACACTAATGCTGCTGAATAAGATTATAAACAGCTCACTCGCCTTCCTTCTCTACCTCTGACAAGAACTGAATAAGCATGCAAAACTTCAAAATGCCCACACTAATCATCATTGTGTATTTCCATTTTCTAGCCAACACAGCCCACTGCTGAGAAATGATAATAATCCTCTGTGTTGGCTTTGCTGAAATGTCTTAATCCAGCATCTTAAGCATTCTGTAAGCAAAGTAAACATAGTATGTGTGGAAATGCAAAGTCTATATTTACAGGAAAGCCAAGGGGCCAGTTAAGATGATTTAAATCATAGGAATGAATATCAAGTCTGTCCTTCCAGAGGAATACAATTACGATTTGGTCCCTTTTAATTTGTTAATTAGCTATTTCTATGTAAGAGGACAAACTCACAGAGCAGATACCGTATATGAGCTCCCTTACTTCTGCTTAATTGATCCCAAATTAGCCATTAATTATTTGATTACCTCATTTAGTTTGCGTGTCATTGGTTTGTATGTCAGCTCAGTCATTGACAAGCTAGCTCTAATTAAAGACCAGGACTCTATAAGCAGCCTAGGATAAGACATTTACAGGCAGGGGAGAGCTATAGATATTCATGAGATTGTTTTAATCTGTAATAAAGACCTAAATTACCAGCAGTGTTGAGAATTTGAGCCTCTCTGTTGTAGTAATGGGATGCTGGTTTTCCGTACGTCTGCACTCATGCCAGCGGCTGGACAGGATGTGTCCATCTGCCTTAAATGGCCATTACGAAAGAAAAATGTGCTACTATGTTACTCATAATTAAAGTCATCTGGGTGACCATACAAGGGTCTTTTTTTAGAAGGTTATATTCTGAGGACCAGATGTACTAACACTTTTGCGCCCACTTCAGGCGTATTTGTTTCGCAACGTGCGCGTAAAAGCATGGCGAGGTATGTACAAACTGAGGTAAAAGCGCAGACTGCCTGTCGCGGTAACTGAAAAGGTAAATTGTGCTTTTCCGTGTCATGCATATGCATTCACGGGAGGGTCAAGGGGAAAGTGGGAGTTTAATAAGAGATAGGCGGGAAAGCGTAAGGTGCGCCTAATTATGTATTCCGCGGTATGTACAAAAACCGCCCGTGAAAGTGCGCCTCTATTTTGCAGTGAAAATTCTCCACCTCTTAAAAGCAGGTTTAAACCTGGAAGCAGGTTTCCTCGAGCAAGACCATGACATAAGCCAAGGAGACGGGCTGAAAAGATGTTTGCCACAAGGATCACACTTTTTCAGTTGAGTGAACACGAAATCATTAAGCGTTACAGATTAAGCATCCATGCAATATTACAGTTACTAGAAGAAATCAAAGATGACATAGAATCTCCGACTCAGCGTTCACATTCCATTCCAGCAGTTGTTAAACTCCTCGCTACATTACAAATATTGGCATCAGGATCATTTCAAACAGTCATAGCATCAGCAGTGGGAATATCGCAGTCTGCACTCAGCCGTATCATAGCACAAGTACTTAACGCTTTGCTACAGCGCAATTTACGGTATGGTGGGTGGAGAAAGGCGCTGATTACCCAATGAACTGCAGGTTTGGTGAATACAACGTAAGCTGAAGTATCACAGCGTGCGCTTTCTGCGGGTTAGCTATGGCGTTGATAACGCTACATTCGCAAATGTACGTACATCTAGCCCACAGTTTTGTGCCTGCCTCTGTGCGCTTGAGATGAAAATGAAAGGAAAAGATACATGTTGTTCAGGTAGAACCTTACTTTGAGCAGCACACAGGTGTACTGTTGATAGTTTGCAGACGTTTATATTTCATGTTTATATATTTCAAACCATTTCAGAAATTGCCATCTGAAAAAGGTGACAGTTCAGAAATGACGCCTCTACCTCTAGAGGGATCCAGAGGCATCCCATCCCAGAGGAAAATTTAAACAATTTTAACACATGAAGCATTCTAAAATGAAATAGAGGGAACATAGTACATTATGTGGGTACCTTGCATCCCATCCACCCATCACGCCTTTTAAAAATTACATTCCCATACAGCCAAACTGCATTCTCAATTAAGTTTGAGGGAAACGTGTGACCGGCACAAATTGTGAAATGGTTGCTGTTCTAAACAAGTATGTTGTGAAACAAAACTACTTGGTTAGGTTTAGGAAAAGATATTTGTGTAGAAAGTTACGTAATACTTACGTTATTTAAGTTACGTACATTAGTTAAGCTAACCCACTCAATTTGCGTAACTACGACTGAAGACTCATATTAGCTTCAGCTGAACTTCAGAATGCATTTGTGTAGAGAACGAGGACTGTGGGTTTTGTCAAAGTAGTTTCATGCCCAGTATGGAGAGGAGGAGGAATGATTACAATAGTCCATAACTCTCTCAAAGTATGTCATTTAAGAAAAAAATCTGCACATTAACATTACCGCATGCAGAGCAAACACTGCTTTCACTGAGCCAAACAAAGCCACTTCACTGTTCAGCAACAAGATCCTGCATCATGTATAGGTCTGTCTGTGATTTGGCCAAATGGAGTACATTATAAGATGACCAAACATTTCTATGCAGAGGGATTGAAAAAACGGCGAGTTTGCAGTTTTTAAGTGTGTTAAGCATTAAAGAGATATTTTGCTGATTTAAATCCAGCTCTGTGTCATAGCAGTGTTGACATCGTGGAGCTCTCCACAGAGCAGAGCAGCAAGGGTCTACTGAGATCTGCCGGATTACGTGAAATGGGTCCCAGAGGTTTGCTGACATCCGCCGGATGACGCTAAACAACACTGCAGACCTCCGCTGCTCTGGACGCCAAACACCCTTCATCCAAACACCCTGCCCACACAAAGTTGACCCAGAGCTGGTTTGAAATCTGCAAAGTGTCCCTCTAAGTAAGGGTTCTTAATAACCTTTAAAAGAACAAAATACAAGAGAGACATGACCAGATTCTACCATTTATTACACATATTACATTCTTAAATAAAAATGCTCCACTTAACTTGCATAGATATCTTACAATACCAATTTAGAAAAGAATTATGAAACAGACCAGTAACAAAAATAAATTTTCTTCTTCCTTAATAAAGAACATTACCATACTAACATCATATAATACAAATAATATTTTAAACACTTTGTACAGCAAAAAATTGTAAGTAAAACAAGAGAACTTAAAAATAAAACAAAATCAACAGAGGTGACGGTAACAGAGGAGAGGAAGGTGGATGTGGAGTGAAGGTTTATGGATCAAAGGTTAATATGAAAGGTATCAGAGTAACAGAGCCCCTGTACGACGGGCGAGAGGGATGTTGTGATGGTAAAAACACACCTGCTGTCTTCTCTTTTCTCTACATGTCGACTCATCCCAGGAAATATATAGTTGTGAAACCTTAACAGTTATGGTTTGAGTTCACTGTGATGATATAAAGGTGCTAAAAGACAGCTTTCACTAAACAATGACACTGGATTGGTCACTTTTCCCCCAATAAATGGCATCAGGATTGGCACCAAAATCATTTTTGTCCCTAACAGAATTTTGTTGCAAATCATTTTTCTTTTTAACATGGGTCTTATTCTTTATCATTCCTGTTGATTAAATCAATATTTTACTCATCAGATGCATTTCAGAGATTTTGGAGATTGCATTTAATACAGCTTTACAACAACGTCCACTTGGGCAAGCAAGATGAGCATCATGCACATTTGTAAAACCTCAAGTTTAGCCCAAATTAGCTAAAACTTATGTTTGGCACTTGAACATGAAACAACATTTAAAGGTGTCTTGTGTCTTTTCCGTCATGTACTAGATCTCTGAAAAGCAGCTGGTAGGCAGCCACATGTTGTCATAACCAACAGAAACGATGGGCGAAAGTATGTAAATAACACCCATATTGGAAAAAAGTCCAGAAACTTTTTCAAGAAAATAATCACGTAGACAGTCGATCACTTATGAAGGTCTGAGGAACGAAACGTTGTTGATCGACAATATGAGGGATTCTTTGGTTTCTACCAAATAAAAAATGAATCTCTCTAAATCTGTAAAAGATCCAGGTTTCACCCCAGAACATGTTTTAGACTATTAGACTTGTTGAGGATTGTAAAATTAAAAAAATGTGACAGAAATAACAAATTTTCAGATGCAGAAGATCTTTGATCCTTTGAGAGCTTGAGCATGGCTTGTTCAGTTAGAACTGGAATTGAAACAAGTTAATCAGCAAAAAAAGGTAATGCCAAATTCCAGTACTAAGTTTGTCAATTTTCTTAGATACGAAACTGTACTGTAAAGTTTGATGGAGCTATGCCAGAGACAAACAGAACATGTTTGATACAAATCCTTTTTGCATTTACTTAGAGGGGTCAAACAACTGGGCAAACATTCTCAACGTAGTTCTCAATCTCTAAGTACTCTACAAGAATGCATCAGACATTAGGGTCTAACTGAGCAGATAAACTGACAGAGATGGCAAATCACCTACAAGGATGGGTCGAGTGAACTTAAACGGTACAGAACGACTGGACATTTAGCTGGTAAGGTGGAGATGTTATTTCAGTCTCACCAAAGAAGCTGCGTAGCTCTTACGAATACTTCCCAGTACAGCTGGATATCTGAAGACTATGAGTGTGTTCGGCCACAGAGGGCTCTGACTTCTTGTGGTTTTAGTGGAGAGGGTTTGGTGTGGGTGAGTGAAATATACAGACAAAAGGGAAGGGGTAAAGATCTGTGAATTTCTTATATACGGACACATCAAGCATGGACAAACACAGTAGTTACAGACAGTCACTCCGGGATGCCACTGATACCAAGAAGGTTCAACCAAGTCAGCGCATGACTGAATGTTAGTAAAGTTCAACATACTCCCCCATAATAATGGTGATAAAAAAGGCATTTCACTGGAGGTTTAAGTTGATGTGTCACTCTGATCTATCGCGAGTGGACCTGTAGTAAATGGTTCTTGGTGGAAAAGTGCATCCTGGACGTGTAACAAATGTTAAGTGGATATTTGACAGAGTGCTCCAACAGACTAAGCTAGCCGTGCGTGCACATGGAGAGTGCGATAGCTAAGTATGATCATGTAGTGCAATGTTTGCGTGAACTAAAGCAGATCTATATTAACGCTGAAATATCTGAGACGGGGCTGTCGCCACATACGGTTCATTTCACACAGAGCGGCCTGTGTGTAAGATCTCACGCTATTTACAAAAGCTGCCAGAAGTGATAATCCTTCTTCAGAGTGATATGGTACAAAACTGGAAACTGAAGCCTGGTGCCTCAAAGGACTGTGTCCAAACAACTGGCTGTGGTCAAAGACGACGTCTAAAGCCTGTTTTCACACTGGGTTTGTTGGTTTGAGAGACATGTTCACAAGTTTTTCGTTGTGGGGTATAAACTGCTTTCTGACTGAACATGAACTGTACTACAGTCTGTCTGGCTCTGATTTGTGACAATGCGTAATTTCTTTTCCCCCAAAACTTTATATTTTTAGGCAAACCACTGCCAAATTCGGACTAACCTGCTAGTGTAAAAGCGCCTATAGTAAATCCCAAAGCACTTCTTGTCTGGATTTCCACTGAACTTTAACCATTTGATGTATGGGAATGGTAAACTTGGTTTTGATAGTCAACAGTTCAATATTTCAAAGGATTCCAGCCTGTGACTTTGAAATATAAGACTTGACATTATTATTTGCAGTGGGCTAAGAAGCCAACATACTAAAGCTTCTTCACTTCATGCCTTTAATTCCAATGATAACATTATTTTGTGAACAATGAGTTCAGCTCCAGCTACCAACAGTAGACTGAAAATGTTATGAAGCATGAAGAGTTGGAGCATACCGGTAATTAAGATTTAATGGAACGATCATGTAAGAAAAACATTCCCTCTCCTTCCATCCACTCGTTTTCTGCGTCTCTGCCTCTCGACTCTTTCCTCTACATCTAGTACATTCACAGCAGTTAACTTGCAAATATGCAAATCTTTGGGCAAAATGTGTAAAGTGTGCATTCAGCATTCCTGCAGCTGATAGTGCATGGACAACTGCTGTGGACAGAGAGGGAGAGATGGGTGATGGAGGGAAACATTAATAGCATGTGAAGAAGGAGGGAGGGTTGGGGGACACAGAGTGGATTCAATATCTGTAGGGACTTTGCAGATAAAAGGTAATTTATTTGATCTGTAATCCATGAGATAAAATGCAAGGTCTGATTTAATGATTTGGATATTCATGTGGGTAAATGGATTTTTTAAATCCTTTTTTTCATCACAGTTTAGTCTCTTTGACAACTATCTCACTATCTCCTGGCATTTCTCGATGCTAACGGGATCTAACGGGAGTTTGTTTCACATCAAATCTGTCTACTGGGTATGGAGCGCTGGAATCAGTCCGGCTCAAGGTCCCTGTTGTTTTGTTTTGTTCTCATCTCCAGACCACTCAGTCTCCCTGTGACCCAGAGCTATCTCATTAGCTGAACTGCAACCAGAGAAGAGGACCCGGGAGTGCTAATGCTAATCAGAGCTGTGGGACGGCTGCTAGCTGGCCTAGAGGAGCCTGAGAGACCTGGAGCAACACTGTGACAGAAAACTGCTTCAACACGATGGATCCGAAATGTGAAGTTGTATCTGAATTGACTTTGAGATCTGTCGGATGTCAAGCCAGATTTTAATTAAAGAGGAGAAAACCCATGAGTTGTATTTGTTGCATGCTGGCCAGCACTACAATTACTTACTACAATAACTTTACATTTGAATATGTACGCTTTAAATTGGTATACGAAATCTTCAACAACTTGGTATGTCTATGCAGTTTGGGGCACAATTGTTCAATGTGCGAAAAACAACACAGACGTGTTGATCCTTTTAGAGTGTACTTAAGGCTCATCATTCTCATGGTTTGATTTTCACCTAAACAAATTGTACTATTTTAAAGAAGCCAATCAATTTAAACCATTATTCAATTTTAGTTTCAGGTGACCATGCATGAAAAAGTTTGCTACTACAAGAAGACACGGACTGATCCCCACAGGTTTCTGTAAAATAGGTAGCAGCTCATTCAAAATGGTGAAACTACAGTGTTTGTGCTGCAAATGGTATTTTTAAGATCTTATTTACATCCAGATATTTGTATTATTGTTTCTTCACCAGTCTTTCAATAATCAGAACAGATACTGATACATTCTGAGATTTTTGGGAAGGAGAAAAATAAACAGAAAAATAATGAGCCATAAGTGTTCCGTTATTTAAACTAATCTGGCAGCGAGGAGTCTGATTTTAGCATGCTTTAAAACAAAGTGCAAGTTTGCATGTCTTTGACGCAAGTCATCGAGCTTCATGACTATGAATGAATGAATGAATTTATGAACGAATGAAGGGTCAGAACAAATAAAACGTAATAAACACATTGTCAGCCTTTGCTTGGATTAAAAAGCATTTTCAAACAGCAAATTTATCAACCAACATTTCTCCCACACATGGCCAGCAGTTTAAAATCTGTTATCAACCACTTTGCTGAATCACAGTATGCCTAATGGTGACACATACATACACAAATATACACATTCATGCCATCAAAAGCCTCAAAAGTGCTACTATCCCCATCCCTCTATGATTGTACTTCCTGTATAGGAGGGCTCCTTCTACATCCCATTGCAGGTCTCAACATTTTGGAATGACTTTGCATCATCCAAGCTGAAGAAAACAACCATCAATATAGCTTTTGTAACAGAAACCTAAAAGTGAAATAAAAAAAAAAAGTGAAACACTGGATTCATCTCAAACGTGTGTTGGTTATGTCATATTTAGCAGAAACAGAGTTAGTAGAGAAAGCTGCCGCTGGATACAGAGGCCTCATATGGAGGCGGTCTCCCGCTGATCTCTCCTGACCGGGGAGACTCTGCCTATAGCTAAAGGGCAGTTCCACGCTGGAGGTTTTTGGTATCGATTGTTCAAAGCTGCCCCATAAACCCGCTTGAAGGGGAATGTTTTCACTTTTTCACCTAATGAAGGCTGGCAAGGCCGACTGGCACATTGACTGGGCATGCTGGGATGTGAAATCCCCCGCTTCAGGAACCCTGCACCCTCACCCAGCTGCACCAGTCAGCAGTAGCAAGTATTAGAATGTTTGCATGTGCTAAGGGGCATATAGGTGGTGGTGGGTGGATGGAGCAGCGGTGTCAGTGTGTATCAGTAATGCCCTGATTGCAAGGCAAGTTTATTTTTTTCTGCAACCGTTAAGCAAAGGAAGCAGGCATTGTGGATATGTGTGCTCACCACAGTTTTCGCCTCTCATGCATAATTATTTCAATGGAGATGTTAGTGTTAGCGATTACATTCAGGTTGCAGATAAAATTCAATTAATTACAGCTTTGAAAACCCAGCAGGTGATGTGTGTTCTTTGAATACTTTAATGCCCATAAACCTCTAAGCACTCGGTCACAGAAAGAAGTAGCAAAACGACATTCCTTTATACATTGTTGCAGTTGTTAGCACCGCCACAAGCTAGCTAGTTCGCTAGCTGTATTAGTAGCTAATAAGCTAGCAAACAGCTGTTAGATATAATCCCACAGAAATGCTTTGGGCATTAAACTGCATTTATTTACTTCTTTATTTAGCTAACTAGTGTGTCAAAGTTAAATTCAGCACATAGGTTTACTTTTTACGAGTCAATTCTCTCACTGTGATGATTCTGTTTAAATGAATTGAAATATGTGCAAAATATCACCAACATTAATGTCGGTGTTACCACAAGACTTAATCCTCCAATAACAAAATATATGTTATGGGGACATCAACATTAAACAAGTTTAAGGAGCTTGTGATCCCAATGACAGTTTGCCTATGAAACCTGATTTCCAGGTTAAATAACTTTATGTTTAAGTCAATTTAGTCATTTCAGGACTTTCAATAATTGGAAAGCTGATTTACCAGATTTAAGTAACCAGATGTGATAATGATTCTGGTTGCTATCTTTGTTTGGGTCAAGACATTCAAATGCACTGTAGATGAGAGGCAGGATATAAAGGAGTTTGAGGATTATGGACATGTTTTCAACATGTTTTGCTAAACGGCCTGCTGCAATTGTTTTACTTCTGTTTATTTTGATGAAAACAGTAGTTTATACTCTGTCTCTGAATTAAAAAACGCTGATTAAATGAGAGGCACAAACTGTAGCAAGGGATATGTGGGTGATTGTTGGAACTGAGAACAAGCTGATTTCTCACTTCAAAAGGATTTGAAATAGTTTGTTACCTCCAGCCGAGAGCTAAGATCCTCTTCTACTAAACAACAGTTGCTAAATTCCTACTGTGAAGAAAGATCTGGGAGCAGAACATATAATTCCAGGAAGTGTGTGTGTGTGTGTGTGTGTGTGTGTGTGTGTGTGTGTGTGTGTGTGTGTGTGTGTGTGTGTATGAGCTGGTGTATGTGTGTTTGCAATACAGCCTGCCATGCAGTGTTTTGTTTTCCAACTCTGTTCATTAGTTTAATAATTATTTTCCTAAATCTTATTAGTCTTATCTCTAGAGAAGCCGTGAGCAAAGAAACTGGTAGTCTGTGTGTGTGTGTGTGTGTGTGTGTGTGTGTGTGTGTGTGTGTGTGTGTTTGTGTTGATGGAATATGTGTGCTTGTTCTGTATACAATGTGTAGAGCGAGACAGAATTGTTTTTTTTGTGTCGTATTTTTTCAAGTCTTTTTATGATTTTTTTTTCTTTGTGTTCCTTTTATCGCTGTTGGAAACAAAAGCACAGATAACATTGAAAAGAAGTCAGTGCAGTCAATGGATACGAAACAGGCAAAATTTGACCGGGGCAACGTGACCGTGTCTGTTCGGCACCACCACACAAAGGTCGGTTGGCGTCCCAGTAAGCTGAGTGAGTAACCAAAAAGCAGCTCTTCAGCCTCTGTTCATGCCCTGCAATGCTGCCGGGGAGATGAGATCTCAGAGTCTGTGAAAGAGCTCCAGGATGGCTCTCAGAATCAACAAAAAACAAAGAAAGAAGAAAAAACAGGTTTCCATTCCTTAGCGAGTCCTCCGCCTGACTCCGGTAGAGTGCGAGACCACAAAGGGTCATGCAGGGGTTGTGTTTTTCAGCTAGAGTGAATCGCAGGGCAGAAAGAGCAGCACGAACAACTGAAGACCTCTCCGCTTTCTGCTTTTATTTTAGTCCAACAAAAATACAAATCCCGTTTCTGAGAGTTGGTATGATTCTGTTTTTTTGTTCATCCACTGGTTGCTCATAGACTGCAGAAGCAGAGCCGGTGCACATGGGGATTAAAAGACTAACAACACTCTACTTTTCATCCCACACATTCCGTTGAAGTCATCTTAGTTTTTGAGTTTTTTTCTCAAACACAATTCAGTGATTTTTAAGACATTTTCTCCAAGAGAGAAAAGAACAAAGTGTCATTCTTTGTAATAACAACAATAAGAAGAATTATCGTCCTCTAAGTAGAAAAAAAGGGAAGAAAGTGTCGCTGCGCATTTCTGTCAGTTAGCCTGCGGAGGCAGCAGGCGTCTCAGTGAAGGTGAGAGATGCAAACACCCACTGGAGGAGAGCCTGAGAGTTGAAGCAGCACCCGCTGACCGAGGTCCCATGGGTGCACGGAAACACCCGGTGTCCGAGCCCTGGGTTCGATTGTCAGCTATGCTAGAAGTCAATCCATACAGTCTCTCTCCTACAGATTTGTTGTTTGTTGTTGTTTTCTTCACATATATTACTGGAGCTGACTGCGGCAGATGATGGTTTCGTGTCCCGTGTATGAGAAACATTAAAAAACAATGAAAAAAGTTGAGTATTTGATTTCAAAAGCCGGTAAAGCACTTACAACTGACTACATGGATATTCAAAGTTTCCCCACTGAACTATCGCCTCACCTAAAGTGACTTTATGGTTTAAGCACACTGACTACAAAGAAAGATAAAAAGGCTGCGTAATGTTTCATCAAGCAAGTATATGTTGGTTTGGCAGTGTCCATGCCCCCATAGCCGCATGAGAGCAGCCGGGGTTCACCGGGATGATGCATTCAAAGACGGGTGTGTTGAGTATTCACTATTGCAAGTGTGTGTGATTTTAAAGAAAAACAACAATCTAGCTACTCCTCGTTTTCCTCTAATCCCCATCTCCAATCAGAGGGCCGTCAGTCCGTTTGATCTTCATGGCCCTCCCAGATGGATGTGCTGCCCTGCAGGCGTCATGGCCGCTGACGGATGGGGTATGGATGGGGTGAACGAGGAGGGCAGTAGGTAGCTTGACTGCCCATCCCTCTCTCCTCCTATCTCTTCTCCTCCTCCTCCTTTTTCTCCTCTTGCTTCTTCTCCTCTCCCACTCCTTTTATTTTTTCCCTCAGATGTGCCTCTTCATGTGCAGGGCCAGGTGGTCCGACCGAGAGAAACACCTGCAAAGAGAAACAGAGAAACCATGTCAGTAATAATAACTAAACATCCCACAAATGGATGAAATATGTACACAAAATACAGTCAAATTAAGAGATGGAAAATGTTAAGATGAAACTATTAATGCTTGAAAAGTGAGTGAGTGCAGCAGCGAAGAAAAACAGGACACAGCAGGTGATATATTAGTTGTGAACGGGGCCCCTGAAATACCCACTGGCTCTGGGTATATCTTGTGAACTCTCCATAATCTCAGGCCCCTTGAACCTCCCACCGGCTATGTGTATTTGCTGAAAATGTTCCACTCTTTCAGCCTCCATACACTACACATTGGCTCTGTGTATTTGCTAGGAATTCTTATTAATCCCAAGCCCCCTGAACTGCCCACCGTGCACACGCTGGTTTGAACATAAGTAAACATTAATGCAAAAGGTGGTGAAGGTGGTGGAAACTTTATATTCATGCAGAGTTTGCATTCTGTTTTTTGGACAGCAAAGTTACTTGTTGCACACTTTAGCTACATAAGCTAACTAGCTAATGTTTGTTGAAAATACCAAAAAACCACAGTGTGTCACAAGTATTGAACATGAAACACCCAAGAGTACTCTCTTTGCTACTTTGTCTTTCTAGCCTTTTGGTTCAAACAGCAACAAACCACAATGGATAAACTAAAATATTAGGCATGCTAACCTCAGCCTCCAATGCTAACTCGACCAGTGTTGAGTGGGCGATGTGGATGAAAATGTTGAAATTCTCCCTCAAAAATGACATCTGGGGTGCTGTGAATTATCTAACAAGTGGCAACATGTCAAAGTATAATAGATACCTCCTTGACAAGACATTCCTATGGCTGCCATATACGTTTTTATAACTGTCACAGTTATAACTGAGAATAGCCTACCGGAAAACCTAAAAGGTAAGAGAATTATTTCAACATGAATGAGACAGAGCTCACAGCTTAACACACAAATGTATTAATGCAGAGAACTGCAGAGACTTTCAACCACTTCATTTTAAATGCACAGTGAATTTCATTATGTCAGACCGATGAAACTCAGACGTAGAGAACAATACGGGCCAATTCAGGCTCAGTGATTTCCTAAACATGAACAAACAAACACGACCATAAATCACAGCCACACCTCCACAGCTCTGCAGTCAGTCCTCAAGCTCTGAGTAGAATCCTATTGTAGAAACTAATTAGATATGCATTGTGAACATGGACACTAATGCAGACAGGCCGACAGTGCACTCTGATGCCGGGCAATTTAACTCAGCAGTGACTGCACCTGGTGTGAGAGAGACATAAAACCAGGTGCTGGGGATGTATAATATAAGAATCCCAATCTCAAGAGTATTTTAATTTCATTACACCATTGTGAGGACATTAAAGCTCAACATCCACAATAAAATGAATCACAAATGATATGACTAGAGCAGAGGCAAAACAAAATGTGGGCGAGAATAAAATGAGGAATTAAAAATTCAATTTGCCAGAGGCTTTATTCATTATTAATTAGTCAAGGCTATTCTATGTGTTCTATGTGTGTGTGTGTGTGTGTTTGTGTGTGTTTAGGCAGGCTGTTGTTCTATCCAGCTGAACACTCAAAAGTATAATAGAAAGTTTTCACGCTGCGGCAAAATCGGCTGTCTCTCAAAAGCTTCTACTGTGATTCGTTCTCTTAATGTCAGTCTGCAGATCCTGCAGTAAAACCTCATCCAGAGTTCAGTAATTAGGAACTTCACACTGAGCCAAATAAGAAACCAGTTAAAAATCTTCAACTTAAGCATGAAATTCTCCTCACAAATTCAACTGAGGAGATATCTCTGACCAGCCACCTGCAAATTTGTAAAATGTCAAACTAAAGTCCTGTGCATAAAGCTGGGAGTGGTATATTTTCATATATTCTGTATATATGGTGATGTTCAGTTGTACAAATCTCAGACCTACTCTATCTTTAAAGTGTCCTGAGATAACGCCTGTTATGATTTGACACTATAAATGAAATTGAAATTGGGTTAGGGGTTAGGTCAATAACCAGTAGAATATGTCAAGTAATTCACTTTGTAACCCCATTATGTATATAGTTTACAAAAGTAAATTTCAAAAACTGATGGGTGTTCAAACAAAGGTTATAGAGATATATAAACATACTGTTTTTCTTGCTGTTTTGGGTTTTCAGTGTGGACAGTTTTACTAGAAAGTAGTTGAAAACACAAAGTGTGAACAGAACTTTGTGTTGATTCATGTTAATTCGCATACGTTTTCAGATGTCAAAGCATTACTGTGAAGTGCACAGTTGAACTTTGCTCTCATCTCTGTTGTCTGTGATCTAGTGTTTCCCCTCAACCCTTAGCTGGCCATGTGGTACCTACTGTACACCTTCACCAATCTGTGTGTGTTTGTGTGTGTGTGTGGCTGGACAGATGGCCATGCCAGTTACTGTGTCACTGTTGGGGTGTGGAGCAGCCAGACCAGCTGGTACCACCCCAACCCTCCCCCTCCCACACACACAACCCACTGCTCCTTCCCATCCTCCACTTCTCCTCCTCTAAACTCCCTTCTCCTCCTCACTTCTTTTTGTCCTCCTCCTCATCACTCCTCCTTCTTTCCAGCTCCATGGAAACATCGGGGGGTCCCCGCTTGATTAGGCAGGATTAATGACAGACTGCAGTGTGTGTGTGTGTGTGTGCGCGTGTGTGTGTGTGTGTGTGTTTCCCCAGGAGAAATTGTGTCAGATTGAACAGTCTATCTAATATTAACCTCTCCATGGTTGCCACTTTTTGCTTTTCTCATGGTAATATTCAATGGGCTCCACCCACCAAAGATGTGTGTGTGTGTGTGTGTGTGTGTGTGTGTGTGTGTGTGTGTAAGACTGAGGTACATCCTGGTTATGTAAAGCATGTTTCCACCCACTTTGTAATTTGAGAATCAAAAAGCCAAAAAGGAAATTACTGGAAATGTGAAAACTAAAGGTGCTTTCAGACAGCTACGCAGCCTGTGTAGGTCCTACTGTAATCTCATTACACAGCTACATTGACTAAGTTTTAGCTTACAATAGAAGAAATAGTTAGAAACATGACACGATCTGGTTCCACTTATTATTTACTGGTTCCACTTATTATTTATTCACCATTCTCTATTTATCTATTTCAGAGCTGTTCATACTGTTCATATTGTAATATAATACTTATATAATAACATAATACTTATTTATTCCAGCATCCTGTGCACTATGTTCCATAATTAAAATAATAATATTTTATCATAAAAATAATTTACTCCTGCACTCTTCATTGCACTACTGCCTCAACCTGTCTATATTGTTTCTGTTTATAGTGTGTATATATTGTTTGTTTTTGTTGTTTGTTTTGTATGAGTAAGCACATTGTGAGCAATGTATAATCCAAAGCAAAATTCCTCGTATGTGTCCTCATACCTGGCAAATAAAGCTGATTCTGACGATTAATATAGAAAGTTGTCATTTTTTAAAATCTGGAAATAAAAGCTAATTTAACTCATGTAGCTTAATCCTAAAATAGGATGTACAGAACGTGTGCAGTGAAGTACGGTGACTGATTCTTAATACTACAGTACCCATCAGTCTCACCGGAAAGATGCCGGACAGAGGCCAAATCAGAGCTGTAGCAAATTCAAAACGCCTCGCTTTTGAAAATTTTTGTCAAAACATAGTGTAATCTTCAGCTTCAGGTCGGTGTCACTACCACACACAGCAGAATGTATGCTCTGTGATTGGATGTTTCTTACTGAAATGTTGATAGTTTTTGTATATTTCTATGTACACGGCTTACACCTCTGACTTTTGATCAAAGCAGCAGATATTTTCCAACACAGATGTTCCTCCTTTGCGTTGATGATTCAATCAGGAGAGTTTTGTGAGAACTCCAAATGTCAGTCACCAACACTGTCAATGCAGAAAATTAACATTTACCTCAGAAGCCCAAAATAACTTCTCCATGTAGACTTTGAAGTACGCAGAGCCTCAATTGTAACACAGCTCATATCTGTGTCATTGTGTATCCAAGTGTGTCGTCGTTACGTCTGGGCCTTTAAATGTTCATGTGTTAATATGACTTTGCATCTAAACGTCTTTGAGTTTTGCGTGTGTGTGTGTGTGTGTGTGTGTGTGTGTGTGCCAAGAAGGAGCTAATACAGTCCCAGCTCTCAGCCAGGATTAGAAGCTTCCAGCAGGTTTCTGGAGGGTTTTATGTCTAAAACCCAAACTAGAGGGAACCCACAACAGCCAATTACACTGTCTCTAGGGCAAATGTGTGTGGTTGTGTGTGTGTGTGTGTGTGTGTGTTGATCATCAGAAAGGTAGTGCAGGCACACACACACATACAGAGAGAGTGTATGTTAAAGTGGAGCTGGCATCTGGTGCCACTCAATTAGCTGCGACCAGTCTGCCAATAGCCAGAATCCATTTAACTGCCAGCAAAGGGGCATGAGTAGACACACACACACACACACACACACACGCACACACACACACACACACACACACACACACACACACACACACACACACACACACACACCTTGAGGAACACCAAACAGTGATGATGTGACTTCCTTGGCTTTTGTCCACAAGGAGTCTTGAACCCTTTATTATCCAGGAGTTCAGATAAGAGCTCACTTGAGCTCCTTCAGCTGCTGAAGGAGGGAAATGTCTTTAAGAAAATGACGTCCATTTAAGCTTCAAACTGACTCATTTGCAGTTTTCTGTGTTTCTTTAAGAACTTGTATTTACCTGTGCTTAAGAAAAGAGATGCAAACTGAACTGCTACATGAGAAGCATGTAGAGCAAACCTGAATAATTTCTCAGAACCTTTGGGCCAACTACCAACCAGTTTTGGATGCATTATCAAGCAATGTACAAACGTTTCCATCCCTCTATTGATTTAAACGAGAAGCATGAAAGAGTTATTCAAATAGACATTACATGTCTTACATTTGTTAACTGAACATGTCTATGTTTTGGACAATTGGAAACACAAAACAAGAAATTTGAAGACTTGACTTTGGGCTGTGGGAAATTGTGATAGCCATCGCACATTGTTAATTCTATTATTTCTATTATTTACCAAATGTTTCCTGAGAATAAGGCTTATCGACAATTACAATTCTTAGTTGCAGACCTAATGTTGACAAAAATGGCCCAAATATGTGACTTGACAAGAAGGTAACACAGGTTTGTTTTTGGCTTTTGGAGTTCTACTTTTGGGGACAAATGCAGGTTAAACACAAGTCCTTGACAGATAAAGTGCATCAATGTCCTGCAAATGTAAAGTGTTTGTCATAGTTCTTGTGTACAGCGGATGCCTGTGTGTGTGTTTACCTGTCGCAGTGGTTGCACTTGAATGGCTTCGCTCCGGTGTGTTTGCGGTAGTGTCGTGTCAACTCGTCACTGCGGGCAAAACGCCATTCGCAGCCCTCCCATGAGCACTTATAGGGCTTCTCACCTGAGACAGAGAGAGAGAGAGATGATAAGGTGTCACATTTTATTATAATTTCTACATCTAAATTCACGTATCTAAACAACAGCTGTTCACTAATTTACAGGTAACAACCCCTGGCTTTTTCCAGACCCAAACACACATGCACACAGACATACATACACACACACACACACACACACACACACACAAAGCCCAAGGGCCGGGCAGGCAGACCAGTTTTAACACAACAGCCATTTTAATGAGCCAATACACTCAATTAGCTGTAAATTAAGTCTTTCAGCACTGTGGCGTGTTAATTCATAATCCTAAATTCACGCTGAAATGAATCTCATTTTGTTCCACACACACACACACACACACACACACACACACACACACACACACACACACACACACACAGAGGTGGTGGGATCTGAAATGTAAATTAAGTTTCATCCCCCACTTCACCAGATGGGAAAAGAGATTGTCTATTGTTCTCAGCCTGTAGTTATCTCTCCATGATAGAAAGCCTTCCAGCTGTGTGTGTGTGTGTGTGTGTGTGTGTGTGTGTGTGTGTGTGTCTTTCAGGAGCAGCCTGTCTTCAGATTGGAGGTGGTGATGTCTGACTGCCTGTATAAGAGTGTGTTTCTCTCTGTGGGTGTGATTGGGGTATATGTGGGTCAACAGATAAATCAGAATATCATATACCACCCCAAAAAGTAAGACTACAACAACTAATGTTAATACAAATAAAAATAAATAATACATTTTCCTTTATTAAGCTATGTTTCATTAATACAATGTTTAACAATGCAAGCAAAAACACAGTTATGGGCACATTTCAATGAACACTTGAAATAAGTATAATTAAGTTAACAGAGTAACAAAACATGAACAAGCTATTTCTGGATTATATATCAAACTGCAATACAACTGAGTATGTCATGCCCCACTGTGCGTGCAGACTAAATTTTTCATTTTTCAGTGAATTCAACCCCCAACTGCCTTCACAGGAAACCATAAAAGATTTCTTTACTGGCATGACCTTGTTTGTGCATATAGTTGGTGTGTTTCATTTTTGGATATATTCAGAAGTATTCATTTTGGTTCAAAACCTGAAAGAGTAAGATTGGTTCTGGGTTTTTTTTAAAAACGTGATGATGTTGCATTGCTTTGTGGCTAAAGTTGAACCAAGTTCGATCCAGTGTCATTTTTGTTCCAGAGACCTCTGGGTCAGGACTCCCACTGCCTCAACGCAGTAGCATTGTTTAAATGAAAAGGGAGGAAGCCGTTTTGACACTGCACAAACATCAAGCAAACCAAGTTATTTTAAATCAAATAAATGACATACGTGTTAAATATTTACAATATCAATAAAGAGGAAACACTTTAAAACACAGGCCTTTCTCCACTGCATACTCTCAAACTGGCCGAACCTACTTGCAGACCACTAGTGTGTGTGTGTGTGTGTGTGTGTGAGAGAACTGGGGGGTGGTAACTATAATTGGGGTCCTAATGACTCTTAATGGGGAGTAATATAGCAGTTTACAGTCAGTTAGCCAGATGTCCTAGCAGCCCCTCCACTCCCATCACAGCATACACCAATTCAAAACAAAGTGGCACTAATGTGAAAACTAAAGTATTTCACAATATGGTGGAAACATAATTGGATGCAAAAGAATGTGTATATGTTTACAAGCACGTCGGTTTTTCAGCAGGATTTTTTGGAAATAAAAATGACAGCCAACAAACCCTGACAGAGAAACTCATTTTATATAAGTATAACCTGTTTCCAGATCTCTGCATTGCCACCCGTGTGGCAACTGAAATTATGTTGGTGGGAAAGTTACGTCAGCTGCTTGTGATTGGTTAGGAAACTCAGGAACCATTCCTGAACAGAAAACAGCAGAAATGGACATCAGATAAATAATATAGTGAACAAAATGGCAATTCAGTCAGATCATGCCCATCACTTCAGTTGGAAAAAATCATCTGATGTTACTGGTTTTTTTCATTTTTTTAAGTATGTAATCTTGTTACACCTTCTTGAAAACATTTGAATGCTAGTTGAAGGAAACACTTGTTTTTCTTTTACTTTGGAGATACATTTAAATGTAGACATATCTACAGATGCAGCTTCCTATTTTGATTTTCATGTACCTTCTTTCTTTTTTGCGCTGTTTACACAGTCCCCAAAGTCCCCAAAGTCCCCAAAGCAAAGTCCCCAAAAGTCCCCAACCGTACCACAGGGCATAACGTCTCTATTCCATACCAACAGGAGAACTAACTTTAATTGCCTTGATTCCCCACCTTGAATCATCATGCCAGAATAACAGAAGCTGTAGAAAGTAGACCTTCACATGGACTAATATCTGAGGTGCAGAGCAGCTCTGACAGCAAGGTGATGCAACGACCAGTAAAAGATTACGTGCTACAGGAACATCCAACTGTGAATGATGCCCCTCGTCCACTTTATTTCCCCCCAATTCCTGTGTCTCTTTCAGTCGTATTTCATCCACAGATACAACGTGGCTGCAAGAAGACGCAGTTGTTCTCGGACTGAATTAATTTCAGATCATGAGCTGCTCTCTCCATGATTTGCATATTCAAATTCTCCAGTCAAATCTTGTGCAGTCAGTTGCTGATTTCCACAACAGGGATCTTGGTTTTGTTGCTGCCTCACCATTGTGCATTATTGGAGACAGGCCTTCCTCTGCCACCTCATCTATAGTTTCTGATTTGTTAGGGGACAAGACCAAATATAAAGTATCCTCCCTCTCCAAGCGAGCCTCTGCTGCACTAGCTTTTGCATTTATTTGGGTTTTGCTATCAAGCGTTACTTTCATTGGTCTTTTTGAAGAGCTGAAACATGCTCTTGGAGGTTCTGTCCATATTCTAGCTAAATTAGTATCTACTGTACTAGCAGTAAAGTTGAGCACCTAATCATTTTAAAAGATACAGAACAACACATGCGCTGATTCATAGAAGGGGAACTCCACCAATACTACACATCAAAGTCTGTTTACACTCCTGCACTCCTGCATATGTGAAAAAGAACAAGTGGAGCATTTAACTGAAATGATGAACTATCATCTGGTTAGTTCATCTGGTTTGGCTCTAAGGGTCAATATTTAATCTTTAGTTTTTTTCTGTAGTCTTGTTACTTCTAATTCACCTCAACTAAGGTTGTTAAAAGAGATCAATTAAGATGGGAGAGTTCAAGACTGTCACAACCAGTGCAAGACTTTTTTCAGTTATATTTGTTTTGTTCAAACTGTACTTTTAATGTACAACAGCTATTTTTGTAAAGGCCCACAATCAGACATCTGTGAAAGAAGTGTGATTCTACAACAGATTCACTTTTTGTTCTGTAAAGAAACCAAAAATCCTCCATGTTGAATATTCAGCAGCAGTATCTGAATGTGTGAATCCTCCCACACACTCCACAGAGTCCCCTCGCTCAGGACTGAATACAGGACCAATATTTTCAACATACAATAGCAAACCCCTTGGCAGCTTATCCTGTTGGAGAAATGCTACACTCTCAACCTGTGTGTGTGTGTGTGTGTGTGTGTGTGTGTGTGTGTGTGTGTGTGTGTGTGTGTGTGTGATATGGGGTATGAGTGGGGGCCGCAGGTGCCAGACAGGCGGCCGTTTCACACCCGTCTTCTGTAATTGGCCAGGGCACCCCATCTTCCTTCAATAGGACCCCCCTAACACACACACACACACACACACACACACACACACACACACACACACACACACACACACACACAAGGAATGAAGCAAAGCCAGCTCGGGCCTGACGCCACAGCTACCATGACGCCAGCCAATTATAGCACGGCAAGGCAAGGATGCGTGAAAAAGTCACCTAGCAACTGAGAGAAATAGAGAAAGGGGGGGGTGGGGTGGGTGGGTGAGTGAAAGAGAGAGAAAGAGAGAGAGATTAACAGGCATGTACAATCAACCAGCCACTAACCAATTATGGAAGAGTGTGATGCAGTTGCTTGGCAACCCAAACTGAATGAGCAAGTGGAAGAGAGAGAGAGAGAGAGAGAGAGAGAGAGAGAGAGAGAGAGAGAGAGAGAGCAGGTTGGAGGTTGGATTCAGTAGAGGAGTATAGAGGTATATGTATGTGTATGTGTGTGTGTGTGTGTGTGTGTGTGTGTGTGTGTGTGTGTGTGTGAGTCTGAGGTTACAGCAGGGTTTTTCCTGAATTCACATGAGGCTGTGGTACCTGCTGAGGGTGGGGGTGGGGTGGGGGTTGAGGTCTTGGGAAGTCAGACTCAAGCTGGAGTGTTTTTTTTCATGTTTTAACCTGTGAACTACACATCACTTTACATCACGTTTTGCTTTACAAGCCCTAGACACATACATAAACCATAAAAAGTGAACACAAAACCTGCATTAATTGTCGTCAAAATTACATTATCATTGTAAGGTTATGCAGTGCAGACTTTTCATTTGAATGTGCACCTAATCTACATTTAATATTAACATTCACAAAAATCAATGCAGACTCATTGCTCTCTCTCAACAACGTTTTAATTGATTTGCATACTACCAGTGTATAGATTATCATCCTGTTGTTTAGGGTGTGTTGGTTAAATTTTGATGTGTGGCCAACTGAAGGGCTTTGGAGAATATTACTTCAATCAAGTTCAGACATTTGCTCTTTATCTTTATGAGGCCATTCTTTTCTAGTCATGTTTTCAGTGTTTGTGTAGTTTTATGTAGATACAGATCTGCTTGTAATAAAGCTGCTTTATTGTTTAATTTTATTCAGTTTTTCTGTCATTTTGTACTAAAGTCTCTTAAAACCTCTCTTTAAAAAAAAAAAAGGTTAAACAGTTTTTATACATATATACATATACTCTCACTGTAAAAATATTGGGATTTTACTAAACCATTAAGCCTGTATGGTGTATTGTACCACATTTCTGTCGTACACTTGCTGATTGGTGTCTATTTGGTTGTTTTGGGTTTTGTCTGGGTATGTTAACTTAACTGCCGTTGAACTTTTAGACAACCAGACAGCTTGTTGTTGGAGTTGTTGAAAGGTGTATTTCTTCACTGATGGAGCTAGGGTTGCAGTCCCCCCCCCCATGTCTCCAGTCTTGGTTCTTCACTATTATATACATGTCTCTGTTTTATTTCTGTAATGAAAGCAAATCATCATCTGACAGCAGCTAAGTGTATTTTAACTGTGATCTGCAATTGTATTATACTGTATGCACATCGAAATATTGTATCAGGTGCCTGCACACTGAGTTGATGACTATTTCCTATTTAAGTACAGTTAAGACAAATACTCTTCCACTCCTTCCAAAACTGCATAACTATTCTGCTATCTCAGGTGCCAAGTATGTAGTTGGACTGCAGCTTGAATAACAAGGAGGATACAATTATTAGCCATCTAGTGTTTTTAGAGATAAAACCTGGCTCTGACTCAGAACAGCTCTGACTGGGTACTTTAGAGATTTACTGAATTAATTTGTACATCTTTTAATGTTACAACTCTCCCTGTCTGAACATTTTCATATTGCTGCGGCTCAGAGAAATTGTTTTGTATATGAACAGAGGAATATTATTACCAACATTATGTGGAATTGCTACACATGTAACAGTAAACTCCTGACAAACCTCACTATAATTATGTTTCTAATGGCCTCTGGTGTGCACAATGTGACAGTAAGTGTATTGATACTGTGCAGGCTTTCTGCAGTTGCTCCTCCCCGTGGTCTCTGCTATGTTAATCCCTCCATACATGTATGTCCAATGATTTATGGTCATAATAACCCAAAAAGAGGATTAAGCTAATTAAACCAGTGATGTGCTTGTAGTGAACACATTGGGAGGGAATACACCACCCCCACATTTATACCACACACGCACACTGAAGAAGCTGCGGTATCTCCAGGGTGCCTTTTTTCCTCAGTGAATGATTCACCTTTAAAAGCTCATCTTTGGTTAGCATGACTCGACTGTAGAATCATCAGAAGATTAAAGATACTGCAGCTAGCGGCCAGGCTACCTAGAAAGCTAGCTGCTCCATTCTGGATTAACTATAATAAAGCTACAGCTGTGGGTTCCCCCGGCTATGCTAGGTGCTGGCCTTGAATGTAATGCTATACTTAAAGCCATGCGATGGTCACTGGGATCATATAAGCCTGTAACACGCTGGATTAATGATGCCAAGGTTGCCAGTATTAATACAGTAGAAGGTCTGCAGGCTATGTACTGTAATCCTGATGAACACCAAGGAAACTGCTAACACTGGATGATGACAACTGGAGGCCATGAACCACTCCAGATACTGTAAATGACACTGGGGTCCAAGCTAAAGTTGAATAATGCTAGCTTCAGGTGGTGCAGGTCTGTACAGGCCTCATGCTGCAGATAAGTGATGGATTCAGACTCAGTTACTTGACTAAAATCTAGAATGCATTTTGACGTGACAGCAGATGAAAGGATTTATAAGAATGTATAAATATGTGGGGCTAAACTAGTTCCTGTCACTTGCAAAGTAGTGATGTAGCTCTGAGCGACAATCGTAAATCAAAACAACCTCCAAAAAGAATAATGGCTAAATACATTTTCAGACAAACAATTCATAAAGTTTCTATTTTCTTTGGTTCAACTAAAAACACAAAATTACTACTATACTACTACTATCATTACAAAATCATGTGCTCTCCACAGTAAAATCCTTCCTCATAGTATAGTAAAACACTGTAGAGAGTTTTGACATCGGATTTCTCAACAGTACCTTACTAGTATCTGAAACAATAACACCCTTACTAACGCACCCCTTTGCATTTATTTGTGTCTTAAATGCAGGGCTGCTTTTGGTCTATACGTCTATAAGACTTTTTTTTTTGTGGACTCAACTTTATTTTGGTTGGTTTACTTGTGAATTTGGTTGAAAAGTCAGAGCACTTTTTCCCCAATTACTTTTATTGTATGTCAAACAAGATATGCTTCTGTTTGGTATACAGACTTAATTGTGTAATTGATTGAAAGGTTTAGTTTCTATATGACCGACAACAGGTGGTTCAGGTGACTTAATGCAGTTTAAACCAGGAATTCATCATTATCTGCATCAGTCAAATCCATCTTCACTCATGTGTCTCCTTCATTAACCCAAAACTCGTCCCCACATGCTTACACTTTGCAGAGCTCATGGCAAACAGCCCCTGGACACATTAGCCTGATGTGTGTTCTGTCTGAGGGGTCACTGAGAAGGCAGCTGTAGTTAGCAACTTAAGCTGCATGTCTGACCCAGTTGGACACGGCTGAATTATCAATGTCATTTACTGTACTACCAGTCTATCACTCATCAGGCAATTACTGAGGCACGGCCTTTTGGCCATGAGCTGGAGCATGAGGAAATTAATAAATCTAGAGGATCACCTGAGAAGCAAAAGAAGACGAGCAGAGGGCCTTTAAAAAAAACTCAACTTTCTTTGCAAATGTCTCCATGAGCTCAACCAACTCACAAGGTGAAGTATCTTTTGGGTTATGTACATGTGCTGGGTTTAGCCTTACTCAGAGCTCCAGGTTTAGACATATTGTTGGAGCTACTACATCTTGTGTAATGACAATTCTTTAGGACGTGGACACATTTTTCATTGTTTTGGTTCTGAACTCCAGCACATTGGGTTTGAAAAGGAGCATAGACTATGAGGCAGAAATGCTGACTATCAGTGTGTTAATGGTGTAGGAATTGTTTTCACTTCTATATATAGTCTCCTAATTCAAGGGCACAGTTAAGTAACTGGAAAAGTTGAATAAACTTGAATAAGGTCATTATTTTCAATATTTATTGTCAAGTCTCACAGACGTCATCAGACACTTGGTATCTTCCCAGCTGATGCTCTGTCAGGCATGTACTACAGCCAGCTTCAATTCTTTTTTCAGGGCACTTTGCCTGCAGTCTGGTCTTCAGCATTTAAACACATGATCAGTTGGATTGAGGTCATATGACTCACTTGGACAACCAAAAACGTCACCATGTTTGGCCATAAAACTCCTTGTTTGTCTGTATGTTGTCCTGCTGCATTGCCCTAAAGCAGTGTTATGTTTCACAAATGATTGTTGCTAGCAAATTACAGATACAGTATATTTACAGGTTTATTGCATGTTCATGCATGGGTAGTGAACTTAGTATACTTTTGATTAGTAAAACATGTCAAAATGATAGGACGAGATCTTATGTTGCAAATCTTTCTCAAACTGGCTCCATGTATACAAAGGGCTATGAATATTACAGTCTTCACATAATATCGATGTGAATACCCTGAAGATGTAGCTGAAAGTCAGCACTGTAACCTCATAATCACTGTGCTGAAATAATGTAATATAAAAGTACTTGTGCTGAAAAGTTGTAATGAATGTAATGAAGGTCTTACCTGTGTGAGTCCTCTGATGTGCCTTCAGATGGGAGCTCTTGGTGTAAACCTTCCTGCAGCCATTAAACTGGCACCGGTGGACTCTCTTTTTGTTCTCTGGTATGTCTCCTCCAAGACTTCCTCCTCCTCCCTGCTCGCTGTCACTGAGGGCTCCTCCACGGCTCGGCGGTGATGGTAATGCTCGTGCTGCCACCAGTTTAGCCGCCCCAAACCCAACCTTCTTTGCCACAAATTTGAGCGTTAGTGTACCGTCTGCCGTCGCAGTCAGTGTTTGTGTGGGCTTGATGAGGTGGCGGCCAAGCTCTGGTGACGATGGTGGTGTAAGGGATGTAACAGCGGCGCTGAGCTGTGCGGCACTGACTCCTGTGAGGACTTGGTCCTTTGGTGTAAGGGTTTCAGTCCCTGCCTCTGCTTGGGTCCTGCTGGGGTTGGGCACCTGGAGGATTTTGGCCTGGACCTTGGGGAGGGTTATCAGTAGTGGAGGGGGGCTGGGCGGGTCAGGGAGGCTGGGGAGGAGGGGGTCCATCAGGTCTTCGTCACTGTCACCGCCCTGTATGAAGGTCGGCGTTAAGAGACAGTCCAGCTCCTCATCAAAGAGCTCTGAGAGTCTCTTGGGCTCCGTCTGTAGATAGCGCTCCAGCTCGAGACATGTCTGCAAGACAAGGAAGCACATGAGTCTGTTAGTTCAGTATTTCTCGCAACTTCAGTCACACCATCTACATATGCAAGATGCTGTCTCACTGCAAAGTTGGTGACTAAATGGCCTTTAGCCATCAGGTTCATCCACGCTTCAGCAAGTCCATTTTATTCATATACCCCGATACACATAAGCTATATCACCACCCGTTGACTAGTAACATACAATCATATTCTGACAGGTGTAGAGGAATTTATAACCTCACCAGTCTCATTGTTACTCTGCTGATACCTTCGTTCCACCATCATTTACTTCTGCTGAAGCTCCCACCACAACTTCAAACTCATCATATTTTTGGCATTGTTGACTTTGCTATTATCTAATGTTCATGTATACAGCAATCTCTGATATCAGTACACTATCATTCTGTATGTAAAAACTAATATGTTGGAGGATTTGTTGTTGCTGCTCAGATTCTTTGAGAGTACACTTTTATTTGTAATAAATGCTCACTTCCTTAACGTGTCTCTGACTGAAACAGTAATCCAGCATTAACTACACTGAATTGCACTGCAATGCCAGGAACAGCACCTCTCTATCATTGTTCTTCAGTTGACTTTGCATGACTTTCCAGGGTCTCTGATCACTCAATGGAGGTGTTAGTTCGAGCTTATCAATCAAGTCATTCCATGGGCTACCCTGGTCATGGGGACACACTCATTAGAAATTGGCTCCATAGCGCTACTAGAGGTCAGAAACTCCAGAGAGAAAGACCATGGTTGTGGTTAAAAGAAACCAAATCTGATTATAAGTCAGGATACTAGGATCTGGAACAAAAACAGCAGCCTTCCATGTCAAAGTCACATGCCTTGTGTATAGCCATCCACCATTTAAGGACCAGTGTTGGATTGTCAGGAAAATGTAAACATAGGTTGGTTTAACTGTTTGAACAAAAGACCAATGCAATTGTTTTGCCTCTTTCAGGGGTTTTCTCCCAACTGCAGTGTGTTCAGAGCCCCTATTAACTAGTCTATTTAAATTCAAATACCCACTGCAGGCTTTATATTTCTCTGCAGCTGTTGACCATGTCACCTGGCACATGGCAGTCCTGAGAGAGGAGGGATTTACTCTGTGATTGATTGCCGCTGCCTGGCCAAGCTCTACGGAGCCCTGAACTGTGGAAGCCTTGCCTGTTTGCCTCTGCTCACCCAAATCATCCAGCCATGGAAGTTATATCGCAAGATAGAGGAAGGAAGTTGAGCGAGGTGATGGAGGGAAAGTCAAACAAAGAAACAAAAGAGAAGGACGGGAGATAGGGAGAAAGAAACAAGCGAGTCATTCTACAATTGTTTTTTCAACCTTTATCCAGAAACAACAGAGACATCTGTGCATTGTTTATACAGTTCCAGTTCTGGCAGCAGAGCAGCATCACCACAGTTGTTCATCTGCTAGGGCTTCAGTGCCTTGGTCAAGGGCACCGGCCACATCACCTCAAGGGATTTTAGCCAGAAACCTTTAGGTCAGTAACCTAATTTTGTAACCTCTGTAATTCCTGCCCACTCTCACTGGAACCACCAACTGCACTTCTGAGGTCTACATGGGACTTTAGTCGATCCTGCTCCTGCTTTGATCTCTTACACCACCTACAACACTGTTTTTTATCGAACTTCTGTCTGCCTTGTTCCACAGGGGAAATAAGACACATGTAGCTGTTATAGCTGATCGTAATCTAAAGAAGTAAAAATGAAGTTTCCACAGCTGTTTGATATAAAATGTAAACTAAAAAAACAAATGCTATTAAAGGGGTACAAAGAGTGCCTCTTATAGTTTAGATGGTTTTACAAAGCAACAGATGCAAACCAGATGGTGGAACATCAGATTTTAGAGCAGCAGTTTTAGTAAATATTTACACAATATAACTGTTAAAACATATGGCAAAATAATGTGTCAACTGAAAAGAATGAGATGCAAAATGTTGCAGCACAATAAACGTATGGGAGTATTAGCAGAGTGCGGGCATCTCATTCTTTTCAGTTGTATCCAGCCCCTTTTTGCCCTGCACCTCACCGGTGGGGATGTGCACACTACCATTACTGCTCTACAAAATAATGTGTCAATCATTAATCAATTCATGGTTAACCGCAAAATAATGACATATTTTCCATTATGAAATTTCATTCTGTAATGACAATGCTGACCAATTATCCGACCAACAGGAGTAGCATTGAATTTCATGAAAATTCTCACCAAAATCTGCTTCTGTTCCCCCGAAAAAAACACCTGTTGGGTCCATGGATTTTAAATGTTTGTGGTTGCGCCTGTGTGTTCCCATAATAAAGACTATTTTATGTACTATAATAACAAAATCTTCACCAAACCTCATTAAAGTTGCCGCCCAACTGTCAAACGTATAGTTTATGTACTGTCCAACCTTGAAATATCATCACTATAGTGATCAAACTGGATCAAACTTCCAGCTGTAGGTTTACATTCCAGTTGCTGCTCTGTAACTGTCCACTCAGCACTTTCTTGCAAGCTACCTGGCTCGAACACCATCCTGCAGCATACTGCCTTTACTGTATCTATTTGGAATTGAATTATTTCCTCTGTGTGGCCAAAGGCCTTTGGCAGCTGAGGGTTCTCATCCTGATCCTTTGGCTCTTTCCACCTCTGCTATTGGAGCAAATTACAGCCACTACAGAATTTTTTTTTCTTTCTTTTTCTTAGCCACAACATCTTGTTGACTTGGTCCATTCAGACCGGCCAGCGCTGGAGCTTTGCTCTGCTCAGCCTCAGTGACGAGACAGACAAACCAACACATTTAGTCTGAACATCTGTTGAGTGGTGATAAGCTGAACTTCCCTCTCCCTCTTTTTTCCCCCCTTTCTTCTTCCCTTTGAAAGAATATCTTTTTTTCCTAAGGATGCTCATTTGCACATGAATATAAACCAAAGATATCTCTTTAGGAGGGTAACACTGCTTCATAAGGAAACTTGAAAATGAGAAGCTACATGTACAGAAGCAAAGATGACGCCAAGTAACAATATCTTTTGCAAAAGCTCATAGTGCTGAGGAAAACATTCAGGTTAGCCTTTTGTCTAGACTGTTGCTATGATTTGTTAGCATTGGTATTCCTTTGAGTAGTTGCTCCGTGTAATACAATATCTAATCAAGCACGCTAAAGGAGGCTATTATATCTGTTTAAATTAGATCAGTCATTGCTAATGCATCTAGGAACCAATACTGAAGATTATCAAGCAGACATCAGGTTATCTAGAGTGGAACTTAAACAGCCAAGTGCTTTATTTCAGGACAACTTAGCTGCATGGTTTGGATAGTAGAATAAGTACACTGTTCTTTGATCACTCATAGCAATATTAACAGAGTCTGAGAGGCATTACAAACCCAACCAATCACGCAGTCTTCTAAACAAATGTGGTTTCATACAAATAACAATCCAAAAGTTAATACAGTAAAAGCTATCATTCCAATTATGCACCATACTGTAAAAGAACAGTGTTTAATGTTGAACCAAGAAGTAAATCCCCAATGATTAACTTATTAGACCTAACTCATTAAGTTTGGTTTAAATTTAAAATCGTCTCTCCCAATCAGTGGTTTAGAAAATGTCATGTTTGCAGAAGTACTTGTTCTTGATTGGATGGTAGGTGTCAACTGTTGTAAATCAACGTGTGATGTATATAAAATTGCAAGTTACAAGTGTACCATTGATATACATCTGGGTAACTTGGCCATCTGGCTGACACAGCTACAGATTCAAGATACTGTGAGGATGTAAAGGTCATCAAAAGGAGTACTTTGCTACTGCACTGTATGAGTAACATTAAGGGTCGAGCATAATGCGTTCATTTTTTTTAATCGTATCAATCGCATGCCGCCATTTATTAATTTATTTTCACTTCACTCGGCTTTGCGTCGTGCCCAACAGGCTACTATTTTGCCGTACTTCCTCGTAACACATCCTGCTGCTGCAGGAATAGCAACGCGGATTTCGCATTGACATATACATAGATTTCGGTGCCTCATTCTGGTGCCACTGATATGCCTGCACTTCTCTCTGATGCTCTGAAACAGACGTTACAGGCAACACAAACACCGCTGCACGTGACGCTAGTTAACACTATACTCGACAGCAGCTAACGTTAGCCTACCGCTAGCCAGTAGCTGGATTAAACACGGTTAAAATGCTGACAGCTAACGCTAAACGGTGTAAAGTGTGTCTGTATTCCACTGTAGAGGATTCCGACACTGGGATGTAACAATCAGCAGCTGCCGTTGTCGGAAAAACACAGACGGTGCGTTCGATGAAACTGGTAATTTACAGCCTTGTGGTGCATTCAAAGTTGTTGTTAAATGCCCTTTTCCCATCTGGTGGTTGCTTTTGTCATTCAACAGCTATTTACTAGTGAAATAAGTTATTGTTATAGTGATTACATTATTATTAAAAATTTAATTTTGACGATATGGCCTTAGCAATAAACAAGCCATTCTTTAATGTCGCCAACTGTTTAGTACCCTTCTTTTTTTTTACTTTCTTAAAAAGTATCAGTTCAGGCACCGTTAAGGCACCGGTACCGTTTTAAAAGTACCGCTTTAGCACCGGTATCCAAACCAAACAATACCCAACCCTAATATTGACTCTAGATTCAAATGTGTGACTAGATTAAATATATAATAAACAAATACAAATCTTAAAATCAAGTTCATAAAATCATTTTCTTTGCATTCATTTGATTCCCAATCAAGATACACTGGTAAGAATTGCTTTCCATTGTTAATATGTACTTAAAAACAGTTCTGAAATGCAAAATAATAGAATTTTAATCATGTGATAAAACATGTGATTAATCGCAATTAACTATAGAAATTCAACGATCGCGATTAAGAAAATGTAATCGTTTGACAGCCCTAGTAACATTACTAATCATCGTCGGAAACACAACTACAGCACCATAAATATCAGCTCTCTTTGATACAGTAAATACAGCCTCTATTAGTGATTTCTGATGGCACACTGTACCACTCTTATCACTTGGACTAGAAATCAAAAATAGAAAGGTCTGTGTGTCTCTTGGCGGGGGCTGGACTGATGCTGGGGATTGTGGGAGGTGGGCGGGCGAGGACAGAGAGTAGAGAGAGCCCGAGGCTGTAGAAGAGGAGCGAGCGGCAATCAAACCCACGGCTGGCAGTGAACGCACCGCCTCTGACATCACACGTATGACCTTCTCCTTCGTCTGTTTCTCCTACACACAATGAATATCAGGTAACAATGACATGTATGGCCTGCAGCGTGTGTGTGTGTGTGTGTGTGTGTGTGTGTGTGTGTGTGTGTGTGTCAGTTGGCTAACAGCTCAGACTGATAGCATGTGTAGGGCTCACCTCCTGTCCCCCTGCTCAGTCCCACACCATATGGAGAAAGGTCACATCGAAACACACACACACACGCACACTCGCACACTCGCACACTCGCACACAGGCAGCCAGTAACACTCATTCCCGTAAAAACATTTTGTTGACTGACTGTTGGAGCGTTTCAACACTCGGGTGGACACAAATCTCTCCTTGAATCATCAGTGCAAACAATGAGACACTGAGCTGAAGAAAATCTGCTTTACCGACAAAAAGTCAAATCTGCAACACAGTGCACACAACAGTATTCGGACATAAGTCAATAGAGACCCGCTGCAGCAAGAAACATCCAATCAGAGAGCTTCAGATTCTGTTGCTGGCAGCTAATGGCTGGCTGAAGTTAGAGGTTGATCTCTGTAGAACAAATAAAGAAGAAATAAATAACTAATGCTGCATTCACGTCATCTTTGGCAGAATAGGATGAATGGAAAAAAATCCTGTTATTCTGACTTGTGAGCGTTTCTGCTTTATTTTGAAATAGTTACTTTTTTGCTAGCCCTGCAGTCATACCAGATATGTACAAACAAGCAAAACCACAAAGAGATACTGCATAGCTGCTTTTTAATACTGACTCAACTGTATTTGTGTTAATACTGGATTTCATCTTGACATAACCGTCAGCATTGGTGGCTTGGCAGCCATTTGGCCACCAGCTTGTTGTAGGGCTGAGCAATATATCGATATTATATCGACATTGATATATGAGACTAGATATCGTCTTGCATTTTGGATATCGTAATATTGTGATATATACACACGTGTTGTCTTTTCCTGGTTTTAAAGGCTGCATTACAGTGAAGTGATGTAATTTTCTGGACTTACTTACTGTTTTATTATTTGCCTTTACCCACCTAGTCATGGTATCCACATTATTGGTGATTATTTAGCAAAACTCTCATTGTGTAAATATTTGGTGAAAGCACCAATAGTCAACCCTTCAATATCGCCACAATATCGACATCGATGTATTTGGTCAAAAATATCGTGATATTAGATTTTCTCCATATCGCCCAGCTCTAGTTTGTTGACACTTCTGTAGTTGTTTTCAACAATTGGGAGATAATGTAGCTGCTGCCAGAAATTCAGAATCTCCCAATTGAATGTGGCATGAGGTTCAGTGTTTTGCTCCTGATTGCAGTGATGAAGTCTTCAGAATATGCCAAAGCTGTGATTTCACTGGCTGGCAAGATTCTTCACAGCTCATGGGTCCTTAATACCTAACATACAAAACAAAAAAAAGGATTAAAAGCAAAACTATAACTCTGTAATATTGTAAAACCATCCAGGAGAGTCAAGTGTTTCTGTGTTGAGAACAGAGAGAAGCTGAGTTTCAAATGTTAATTTCTAGTGAGGAAACACGTGTAGAACCAGCTGCTCTGCCTATTTCCTCTCATTTCTATTGTTTGATCTGTGTAAGAAATAAGTCATCAATAAAGACTATTACTCTGTGTTCATATGACAGTGTACATGTACACAAAACAATTGCAGAGCACAGTTGCAGTTAATGTACTCACTCACAGAATTATGTCCACTGTGATAATTTCATGGTCTTCAATGTTGCTTGATTTAATTATGTAACTGTATTAAGATCAATGTCAAACAAGATCAAAAGCAAATGTCACTCCATAGCATAGCATATATCCCTTTATCTGAAGGCTCTACAGGTTCATATAGTGATTCTACATTTGGTTTACTTGTAAAATCAACTATGTTTGGTTGTGATGATTTGTGGATTTATTTCACACTTTCATACACAGAGCTGAAAATAAAAACAAAGGATCCATCTTGTCCTCCTGCATACTCTGTTCCCTCAATGAACGCTTCTTTCCCTTTATATTTTGAGTGTTTGATTTAATATCTTGTCTAAAATAGCTACCGGTGGCGTGCAAGGTCCTGCCTGTGTGTGTGTGTGTGTGTGTGTGTGTGTGTGTGTGTGCAGCCTGCTGAGATTCATTAATAATGAATGCAGAGAGCAGAGGGCTCTCTGGATGGAAGCGCTAAGAGCTTTTGACAGACAAAAGATCATTGAGGATGGAGCTCAGCAAACAGACTGAAGTGGGTGGTTCAGCAGGAGATGCTCCATCTGTGTTTGCATGCACACAGTTATGTGACTATTACCAACATTTCCATTAGGACAATGGTGAAATTAAGCCATTTACGTGATTCTGTAAAGTGACACTTCCTATAATGGTCTGCTTCGCATGTGGTTATTGCAAGAGAAATGACTGAACAGAACATGAGCAACATCAACAGCTTTCATTCTGCAATATTTTACAAAGCCTAGAAATATTATGAACCGATTCCAATACAAGTCAGTGAATTTTTTCATAACAACATGACCTGTCACCCTTTTACAAACTATTACCCATCAAAACTAGGTTTTGTGAAGTGAAGCATGCAGATGCAATTTCTTGATTCTGCATTGTTTATTTTTCTGTTTAATTCATAAACTCATTCTGGTGTACAGCTTAGAACAAATTTCCACTATAATACTTATTTTCATGTTCATACCTGTATTATGGGTTTAAACTAGAACATGATTACATGCTTTAATGTTCAAAAACCACATCATATTCCTCATACCATCTGTCTGAATATACTGTACCTGCAATTACCCTCCGTCTGAAACGCTTCGTTTTAGCTCTTTAAGCCCCCATCCTGTAAAAAGCCCTGTCTGCTCTGATTGGTCAGCGTTTCTGAGTCTTCTGCATCTGCGCACTCAGCATTTCTGCACCGTCATTGCAGCCGAGCCGGGAGCCGGAATTGACAGTAACAGCACTGTAGCGGCACTTTCTACCTATAAATAGTATATTTGTGATATCACAACCGGAAGTCCTGACAGCTCAATTAAAGGCACCGTTTCTGATACGAGCTAATACGAGCTGTGTGCATTTCTCTGTGGATTGAACATTTTGATATGCAGTATTTCCATTACACCTCAACCTGGTTTGTAATAGAAAAAAAACATGGAGATTTAATTATTTATAATATGGGGCCTTTAAAATAACTCTTTGTCCATGCTTATTCATGAGTTTCCAAGTAGCGACAACAAGTTTCTTGGCATACTCTTAAGATTAAGATGTCTGTGTAACATCAGACAGACAGACCAATGAAGAAGCAGCAGCAACAGCTCAGCCAGTAGAGGATACATGGTCGGAATCTTGTGATGTAAATGTCAGGTACACGCTTACAGTAGAAAAACAGCCTTTTAGACACATAATGGGATTTTGCTCATGGAACTGCTTGACAAGCTGAGCAGTGGTACATCTACAATTCAGACACAGATCACTCTGGAAAAATGAAAACTACTGGGAAAAAGAACAGTCCAGCTCCTGCAATTTGTCCAAGCCTGATGGATCCAGCAATAACCCTCTGGGTTGTCAATTGTCCATTGTATTATAAAGCAACATATATGCACAACTAAAGTAAATTCAGTTGGTAAAACTCGAACCAGTAACTAAACCAGACAAATTGACAAAACCAACAAGTTGGGTAATAGGGTGATGCTTTTAATGTTCGCTTATGTTTTCTTTTACACATGGGTTTTTCCAGATTGTCTTTTTTAAAACACTGTGTGAATCTGTGTCTAGCAGAGTTGGTGTCTCAGTAACATTGGAGAGTAAATCTAAAGGAATGACGGTCAGAACATTGAAAACAAGCCCCAGGCTGTAAAAGGAACCCAATTTTCCTTTCCATTTCTTTGACACACATCTGAATCCTTGATCAAAAACACATATGCTTGACATGGATGGAAATGGTGAAAAGGTCATCTAGAGAATTGAACACAACATAAATCTTTTAGACTTGCAGAACAATCGACTGGCTGATGTTTGAAGTCATGTTCTGGTAATTGTAGCCTTTTTTTGTAACTCTATAGATACTCATATATAAATAAATGGTCATGAGTTGTTGTGCATGTAATTTGTAGATAATTGGTAAAAATATGCAAAACAGTGGTATGTTCCTCTAAACAAACATGACTTAAGTGTGGACGTGCCGTGACAGGTCTCCACTAACCGCATTAACATTCTTGTAACTACATATTACTACAATAAAATTCCACAAATGAAGAACATAACACTCAGTATGTTTACATGCACACAATATTATGGTTTTTGCCCTAATTCCGAAAAAGACGATATTCAGACTAAGCTGTTTACATGGCTAATGAAAGTGAGTATTTCACTGATATTCCCATTTACATATAGCCGTGCAAAACAGGATTTTTTCAAAGTTTACCAGCGGCAGCGGACTTGTTGGACCGTGCAAACACAACGTCCCTCTTTCATTCCTTCAACCAGCTTGACGCCAAAGATTGGCGTAGTGATGTTTGTTTGATATCCAAAAACCCGTTTTCTTTGATAATGTTTAAAAGTAGCTGTGTTTCTCCTTCTTATCGGGTCTCCAGGCTCGCAAACTATTGGCTGGTTGATTTGTGTACAGAAACCATAGCAACGCACAGAGCTGACCATAAGCCTGTGGTGAAAACCCCAATTGAGACGCATATTCCGAATGCGCTGTATACATGTCCAAACAATGCCTCTGAAACCCATAATAATACCGGAATATCCCACGTCTTAATCGGAAAATGCTATTTTGGGAAAAAGGCATTATTCGGAATATCCAACAGGAATATACTGTTTACATGATCTGTATCAAATTTGGAATATTGTCATATTCGGAATGACAATCGGAATAATAGTGGAATATTGGTGTGCATGTAAACATACTGACTGTATCTTCCTCACATTATTCTCATTCATCGTAAATATAGCTGTGTTACAGTTGCATTCATGTAAAGCTCCTCACTGACTACGACAAAAAACTGATGTCCCCGTATGAGGAATCAGTTTCCCCGCACGCTGCTGTAGAAAGCCTCCTTGAGAGGATCTCATCTCCTTGAGTCTAATCCTTTCAGTTTGTTCCTGTCTCTCTTTATTCATGTGTGCATTAGAGTTTAGAGTTTATTTTCCCTCAACATTATACAGCTTTTGGCTTCAAATTATGTTTTTCTCCTCACTTTCTCGTACAAATAGGTCCTAATTAAAGTGCTTTGGCTTCCATAAACTGCTCTTTGAAGCTTTACCTCTTGATGGATCTCGCTCTCTCCACACAGCGGGCTCTGATGGCTAATTAGCCACTCAAAGGAAAAGGCAAAAAGAGGCTCTTTATTCAGCTAATTTGCTGATGCGGCTGTGTACACGGTGGATGTGTGTGTTTGTAAGAGTGAGAAGAGCATAATGACTTTTAACTGATGTGTGTGAATATATGCAATGCCTCAATATCAAACCCGCTGCCATTGGCAGCGAGCTGCCTCCCTTTATGTCTGAGCAGGCATCAGTGCTGCAGAGTGGATGTGGGTTTGGTGCTTTGTTAAGAGACTGAAGTACAGTTTGTGTGAAGCTGCCTGTGAAGATGCTGTTTGAGTTACTGCAGCAACGTCTGTGCCGAGCCACACTGAGTTACAACCACATGTCTCCTTCTACCTCGCAGTGTCACATCATTCTTCAATAATTTTAATCTCACATTTAAAGTGCAAATTCACTGAAGGCTACACATTAAAAGTCACGAGAAATGTTGTTGCCTCTAATGTCCTAAAATCCTCATGTTTTTACACTAGATAATTCCATGATGAGTAAGAATTAAGAGGAATTTTGAAATGCAGCAGTGGAGGAACAGGAGCAGTGACGTTTCTTTTGACTTCTACTTTAACGAGGCAAAGAAGTGAATGCATGAATCTGTGGAGGCTTGTGTGGTGATGAATCCAACACCCTCAGAAAAGGAGAATAACTATCCAAACAGTTTCTATACTTAAGGTGAGTACTGAAACATCGGTTTGCTTTTAATTGGTTTATAGTGCAGTTAGATCTGCAGCTTTCCAGACAGATGCCGGAGCAACTCACATAACCATCTATGGGATTGTGATGTCATTTCAAAATCATGGGCATTAATCTGCTGCTGTTATCAGCCTCCACCCTTCTGGTTTCAGCAGGGATTTACTCCCATTCTGCCACAAGAGCATTAGTGAGGTCGGACACTGATGTGGGGTGATAAGGTCCGGCTCACAGTCGGTGGTTCCAGTTCCCAAAGGTGTTGGATGGGGATGAGTTCAGGGCTCTGTGTAGGCTAGTCAAGTTCTCTCGCACCAAACTGGGAAAAAAAACATTTCTTTATGGACCTGGCTTTGTGCACGGGAGCATTGCCATGTTAAAACAGGAGACTAACTTCCCCTGTTGGAAAGTTGGAACCACATCATGGTCGAAAATATCAGTTTTTACAAACGTATATGGACATGGATGTGTGGGCCATCTAGTGTAGCACAGCAGCATACGGAACATAAACTATCCTCTCATGCAGTCTGAACCTCAGCTCGCTTATGCATGCCATTTTGGAGACACCAGCTTCCTCATGCCTCCACTGCACTGAGCCAGCTGCAGTAACCAGCCAATATCTTTATGCTGGGTGGTGACAATCTCGACCTGCCTCTGCTTCCAATACTGGCGCTGCTGCTGCTTCCAGTACCAGTGAAACCTCTGCAGTGCTCTGATGTGTTTATGATAGTTGTTTCACTGAATTAATCTAAAATTTGATAGCCCAACCAATTAGTTTTATACTAATAGTACAGCAGCTAAAAACACCACTATTCCTAATCATCTTTAATGATCTGAACTTGAAGAATTGACTATTTAAATATTCTAAAGACAACATTATACAAAATTAACTTAGTTTGTAGCGTGGTTTGTTTTAGCATATATGTATATTTTCAATATTATTCCTACACACTGGTTAAAAAGACGCAAATCACTAACATAAACTGCTGTCTGGTGATTGGATGGAGTGAAAACCCGCTTTGCAGACAAACTACAGCAGCTCATCCAATCAATGATCAGCTCCCTTCTCTGGTTGAAGGTGTGTAACTCAATAAAACCAGCTACTTAGGCAGAGTTACAATGAAACATACTGACTGAACAGCAGACTAACGGCTCAGTCTCTTAACCGTTCAGCTTCAACGCATCAGTGGTTTTATCTGTAAAAAGTTTGTATAGCGATGCTGGCTGCTCAAAGAAAATCCCTTGAGCTGTACTGTTTTTTGTACAGTAAATGATAAAAACCTGGATGAGCTAATACTGAATCTGAGTCTCCTGTTTTATCTTTGCCGACTTCAAATTGAACTTGCAAGGCTGTGTTTTTCACACAGAAAAAGAAGTACACAATGAACGTGCCATTTAACACTATTCTATGTGGCAGTAAAAGGTCTTCACCTTTTCAAAATAGGTGAAGATTTTGTGTTTTTTTGCATTTCAGTGCGATGCAAGGACCAAGGAAAGGGTTAATAACACAGTAGTCTATATCCACGACGTTCCACTTCTGGGATTACACCGTTGCCGCCGGAAATTCGGCCGGATTTCACATTTTCCCAGCCGGTTTCTTTGTGTTGTAATTTTAAACTCCGGTGGATTTATGAGAGCTATGTTTAACTGCTCCTCAGATCTCTGCAGGGTAAATCCAGACAGCTAGCTAGACTATCTGTCCAATCTGAGTTTTCTGTTGCACGAGTAAAACAACTTTTGAACTACACATGTTCCACCAAAACAAGTTCCTTCCCGAGGCTATTTTGCAGCGGCACCTTGGCTCTGTCCGCCGCCCAAGATGATTGTGATTGGTTTAAAGAAATGCCAATTAACCAAAGCACGTTTTCCTCCTATCCCGGAATGCTGTGTGGACTAGCCAGATCCTCTATCGCTGCGCAGCTCCTCACACACATTTCCTCCAATGAACCCCCCCCAAAAAAAAAAGACAGCTCTGACCAAATCACCAAATACAGACACTACTGAATACTAACAATAAGTCCAAAATAGTTTGCCTCACATGCACACACACTAACAGACAAAAACATTACAATCAATCAGTTATGTGTGACACTCGCTGCAGACATAAAGATGCCGACACAGCACTGCCACAGTGACAGAGCCGACACTTGTGTTTGTGTGAACATCTGTGTGTACCATCCGTGTGTTCAGGTATCCTCTCACTCTGCCTTAATTGAAAAAGCACCAGCACAAACGGAGGAGAGTCCGGTGTGGTCTGATTTGAAAAGCAGGTGGAGGCTTCAATGAAAGAGGTTAATGGGGACGAGACCTGATGAAAGAACGAGACGACATCCCTGCAATGGCTCAGATCTTTTTTTGCAATTAACTTATTAATCATTTACTTCATCAAATGTCAAAAATCCTGACAAATACCAACCACAAGTGGCCAGAGCCCGAAGAAAAGTCTACAAATGGCTTTCTTAGTCTGAGCAACAGTCAAAAGTCTGAAGAGGTTGGCATCGGATGTCCATTTGGATTAGTAATCTTATTTACTCATTTTTAGATCAGATATTTCCTGATTGAAACCATTATTTAGCAAATGTGGACATCATTTTACTTACACAAAGTTCTTGTTCAGCTGCTTGTGTTTAAACAGCATAGGCCATTTGAGAACTTTGGCATATTTTGTGAAATCAATAACAATTTTACTTTTCTTTATTTCTTTATATTCTTTCTTTCTTTACATTTCAGTATTGGTAATGGTATTCAAATTTGTATTGACACTTGTATGGACATTTTCAAAAAACACCAACAACTAATTTAACTTAATAATTTATTTACATTAAACTAAGTAAAGCAGTAAATATTTATAATTAGGAATAATGGTTCCATCTGTAATGTTTTCTAAGGAAATTCAGAGGACAATAAAATTTAGGAAATGTTTAAATATTTTGATATCAATTATAATTACTTGTCTTACAACGGTCCTTTCAACGCGATTGAACATAAGAGCATTAATTTCCGGGGACATGCACAACCAATGTTCAGAATTAAAGCACGACACATAGGGTAGCCATTATGCACATGCTAATTAAACTAGTAACTATAGTAAGTATTGACTAAAAGCAAGTAGCCAATTAGAAAGCAGTGAACTCAAGAGACAAAGAAAGATAATTAGCCAATGAGAGTGAGAGTACAGGAGTGAGTGAGTGCATGAAGAGAGCCGGCTCAGAGCTTTTATTGCTCACACACACGCACGCACGCACACACACACACACACACACACACACACACACACACACACACACACACACACACACACACATCACCTCCGACCTCCAGCCTCAGCCAATGAAATTTTAATCAACAGTCTCTGATGGAGGAGAGCACTCAGACTCTCCTGCTGTGTAACTGCTCTCTCCATCTTCTCTCTATCCTTTCATGCCTTTCAGCACGCCTCCCCTCCTCCTCCTTCTCACCTCTATAAACACCTCCTCTTTTCTCTTCAATGCACACATTTCACTTCCTCATTCACAAAGCAAAGGTCACCTGCTCCTCTTTCTCCTTCTCATTCACATTTGTTTCTATTACTTTCTCATCTTTTGAAAACTCTGGCTGCACACAGAATGACAAATCACAATCAAATGCATAGAAAATGAATACACAAGCCAGAACACAACTGATGTGGACTGTTGCCTCTAAATTGATCTATCTATTGCTGAATGAGGTAACACAATGGCGATTGAGCATCTGGCCCACTGATGAAGGCCCTTAGCATTTGCAGTGTTACGAACTGGGTGTCTGTGGCGACATTCCTGGGAAAAAATACAAGCGGCGCACACTTAGCGATGCGTTTCCATCACCAAGCAGTGGTTGGTCTACCATAGAGGGTAGGCGGAGCTAACGCAACAGCAGGCTCTTCAATTCACTTGTGAGTAAAGCCGTGTATTGTTTTTACCGCTCTCTGCTAGCATTGCGAGTAAACGGTTACTATGGCCGAACATATTAAAAAAAAAGTGAAATCCAAAAACAAACCTGCATTTACCACTTATCACCATAGGTGTTGCTAAAGAGAATGAAATGAAGATGTTCAAGATTGTAACTTCAATATTAATATTTATGGTAAAAAATCATATATAAAATAACCAATCCAATGTTCAGCGCAATGAACTGTGCTCATCTGTTATCCATTACATCATAGACCCTCTTCACATGTAACACACGTCACACATATTTTGTTAGCTTAGATGATTTGCATTAAATGGAGGAAAGAATTTTGTAAAACAATATGTTCATTCAACATTCGCTATACGATTTTGCCTCAAGTCAATAATAATAATAATAATAATCTTTTCTGTGAGACGAGTTCAGGAAACATCATCCGTCTGTGTGGATTTTTACTCATTTGCTCTTCCTTTCTCTTTTCTCTTTAGACAAAGCTGTTACAACAGAGACATTATCCAGAACACAATCACTCATCCTCTCTCTCTCTCTCTCTCTCTCTCTCTCTCTCTCTCTCTCTCTCTCTCTCTCTCTCACACACACACACTTCACTGTCCACAGTTATTAAATACAAGGACATAAAATTAATTAACAGCTTAATCACTCACTTGCACGCACACGCATGCATACACACACACACACACACACACACACACACACACACACACACACACACAGAGAGAGCTCTTAAAGGACAGGGCAGGTACGGCCTTTTAATTTGAGGAATAATTTAATACTGCTTAACCAGACTTATGGCCATTCTCTCCCTCTTTGTCCCTCTGTGTGTTTGTGTGTCCTAGCTATTTCATTAATTGGCCGAGATGGAGGGATTGAAATCTGTGGCAGAATCATCTGTTCCTCTGTCTGTTGTGCTTTCTGTTAATGAAGTCTGTCTCTCTGTCTCTCTCTCTCTCTCTCTCTCTCTCTCTCTCTCTCCCTCTCCCTCTCCCTCTCCCTCCCTCCCTCCCTCCCTCCCTCCCTCCAGGTCATTTGTCATGTCGGACAGCCTATCCTCCACCATGAGGCATTTGTCCAGCCTGGAAAAAATGATAGGCTTGCTGTCCACACATTACATTACAGACAGTGCATACATGTACGTGTATCAGTATCATTTCCAGTAGCCTATACACTATTCAAACAATACCCTGCCCTCATACTATAAAACTAATGTTTCTGTTTATTTTTCTTGTAGCAATGACCTCCTCTTTTTTATAAAAATCAAAGCTTTGCTCGCGAGAACTGTATTATTTTCATTTAGACACATTTCCTTTTCTTTTGTCTTTTCCCGCATACGTTCTGCTGATGTTACTACTGTTATTGTGCAAACACTGTTGCTGTAATAAAAGATATCAATTTGTGTGTTAGTGTTCTTGTGTTTAAATAGTTTAATGTGATATAATGAATCCCCTCATTAACTACATTCTTATTTATGATCTATTGTTTTTGCTTTATCTCCTTTCAGTATTCTGCAGCAGTAATTCTATTTCCCCAAAGGGATCATTAAAGCTCGGCCTTATTTAATTTGAAAATAAAGCATTTGAATAAATCTCGTCATTGTTTTTTCAAATGTAAATACCATTTCTATCAGCCAAAGTGTATCTGGGCTACTTGAAGCACCCAGTGGTTTCCACTCTGAATGCTTTTGTTCACTTTCATTCACACCACAGTTTGAGAGCCACAGACTGAAAGTGAATGTTAAACACTTGACTTTAGAAAAACTGTTGCTTTCGAAACTTAAATAAGGGTAAATGTGAGAGGTAAAGAGACACTTCTGCCAAGTGCTTTGTTAAAAGCTTCATGTAGTTCCTGATAGAGGACAAAGAATGACAAGAACATAAACTACATGATGACGTTCAGCTTGAATGAAACGCATCTCGTGGAACTGGCCTCTTATTCACAAACTCACTCATTCACATTTTGCAGGCTATGGATTCTCCACAAGGGGAATCTGTTCCATCAGACCAGTTCTACATATGCCAACCTGCACCACATATCAATAGAGTAAACTGGATTCAGACCTCCGCCAAGGCCAACTGCATTCACATGCTCCTTGGATGGTACCATTTCCCAAGTTGGGAGTCATTCTTCCAACTTCGGTGTGTTTAACTTCAAGTCATAATGTGGAAACAACAGGGACGCTACAAAGAAGATGTGGTGTATTATATTGCTCAGAGCATTTAAACGACACGTTGATAGCGGTTTCCAGTACTTCTACGACAACGAAGAGCAAAGGAAACAGATCAGGTGAGCCAGGGAACGTGCCCTATCTCGCAATGTAAACAAAAATGAAAAGAACATTTGTGTATCCGCCCGTGATTCGGATTACATGGCCTGCTCTGATTAAGCGGTCATCCATAATTCACATCTTAGCCTTTTAACAAAAACATTTAAACACTTGACTCAAAATGTTATCTTATAAATAAATGAAATGTTTCCTTCAGATGGCGCACACATCATTAACACACAGCTAGCAGAAATATGCTTGTTAGTATGTGCCTCTTGGGGAGGTCTGTTCATATTTTCAGCCACAACAACTTGCAGTTGTAAATACTTTGTAAAACAGTAAAACATACATGTAAATAATTCAATTACATTTTCAACTTAATGTTATTCATAATGTCAACTAGAAATATGTTTTAAAAAGAGACTTATTTGCTGGCTTTTGAAAAAAGGGTTTAACAATTGTGCTGCTGCTTCAAGGTTTGGTACATTAACGATGCATTAAACAAAATTTTTCCTATCAACGTAAAATGAAATGACTCCAGGATATGTGAAATTATTGCCAGTGCTGCTATTGACACTGAGAATCAACACACCAAGCATTTCTGTGCAGCTTTTAGCCAACAAAACCAAAACAATGCTGCTTCTAACAGTAACAAATACTGGAGCTATAGTACAAATAGGCTGTATGCTACCTGCCTAGCATGAAATGACAGATCTATAATATGATTTACACCCCAGGGTTCACTGAGTCATTCAGGTTGCACATTGAACTGATGCTCTAACCACTGAAACATTTCATTCAAACCAATAGAGGAGGGGAACTGTCCTACTACCTGATTCGTTTTTTTCTGCAAAAATATCCTACACAGACTCTGCCTGCTGCAACAACGCTCTGTTTTGTTCTATCTTGAGTGCACCTCTACGGAAGATTTAATGAATTTCAGGGTCATTTGGGTGGTTTGTCATGACTGATATTGACAGTGTTTTTTGGCCATTATCAGCTTGCTAGAATAAAAACAAATGCATTCTTAACTATTTAAGATTTTGTGATTTTTGGTCTTGCAAATCATAAGTCTGTCTGCAAGTTGTTGGCATAATGCAAAGAGCAACTGTAAATATCATAGGTGAATGGATGGATGGATGGATAGATTGATATGCCGATCTTCAGTAATACAACTAATCAAAAGCAAAAAATATACAATACATGTGATGTTGTTGCCCATAAAACACCTCAGATCCAAATGTAAAAACACATCTAACATTACAATCCATTCACAGGTGTCCTTACTGATATAAGGGTAGAGAGGACTTGCTGAAGCGTTCTGTGAACATCTGGTCATCTAATCAGTAGAAAAACACATTTTCTTTTCCCAGACCAAGTGCCTATTTATGCTGAAGTCTGAATCCTCCCTTCTTGTTCCTCTTTCTCCAAAACAATTTATATTAGATCAGGAGTCATGCCAATTATAGAACCAATCTGTCTGAAATGCTGCTACCCTGAGAGGCCACGACACAAAGCCTCCATGACACCAACGTTAATGTATAAAAGCAACATTTTTGCATGGAAAACCAGAGTCAGAAATTATGAACTAAACTCATGGCTCTGGCTGCAAAGCTTAAGGGCTTTTCTTAATATTGTTTATTTGTTCTGGTCTGAATCAGTGGATGAGTCTGGGGCGGGAGGGACAACATAAAGACAGGAAGATGGTCCTGAACAAGATCCTATCTGCCCAATGTGCTTTATTGCTGGTCCAGGTCAGACTATGATTCATTCTTAGGCTACCTGCTGGAGTTCGCTCATCTATGCATCATTAACCTGGCTGTGGGAGCCGTTTCAGGTCAAACTTGCAAAGAATAACTTGCAGTTGGGTCAGAGCGAGGTCATATCACGTTTCCACCCTAAGTGAATCACTCCAGAATTATTTTGTGAACAAACCAAGACCACATCCTCTAAAAAGGTCTTCGAGCAGCTGTTTTGGTCCACTCTTGAGTTTCATTGCTGTGTTCAGCTCTGCCCAAACAAATCGTATCAAGGGGGAAAATGAACCAGGGTCCGATGAAACAAGACTAAACAACAAAGATTATCAAACACCGGGTTATAGTTAACAAGTTATATCAAATAGTAACCACGACAACCTTTCCAAACACGGTTTGAACATTTATTTGACTAGTTTTTCGTGTCAACAGGAACACTCAGATATTTCCTTTTCGGTCAATAATGAAATCCTTTGCATGCGTTGCGATTGAAGTGCCCAACTTCACCTCTGCAGGTCTGATCTTTTGCCATTTGATATAAGACCCTCAGGGGCAGAGTAATCTGGACATTTTTTAAGATGAAAGGACAGCTGCAGTCAGCTGTGTAAAAGTTAATCAAGAAGGTGGTGAGATGGTTCCATAGGGAGCTTCTGCTTTCATAAAAATAATGTCAAACTTTATTATTCAGTCTGACATACTGAGGTCTGGAGGATACCCAGGTGACTATTTGAAGCAATATTACTCTTTTACTTGACATATCCAGTCAGTCGCGTATGTTCTCATATTTGACCGCTATGATGAGGTTTGATTGACAGCATTTTTTATTGTTAAATTGTTCAGTCTGTGCACATGCTGATCAGAAGGACAGAATCAAAAAGGACCTCAGGACAATATTGACAAAAACAGCCGTAACTCTGTCTAAAGCTCATAAAACACACACGCACACACACACACACACAATCAGGCCTCTCTCCTCTCTCTCCCTTCCTAATTGACCATGAAAGCACCCCATAAATCGAGTTACTGCATTGTGCCTGTCTAGTCATATAAAAGAGCTTTAATGGTTTTGCTAGGATCTCTGTTGGGAACATTAGGCAGAACTCTCCACATTCATTAGCCCATTAGCCTGCTTCAATATTGACACTGTCTCATTTGTCCCCTCCCCTGTCTGTCAGGGCCGAGACACTCTGGGACCAGGTCTGAAATTTGCCCTCTGGCTCTGCTTTGGTATGGATCTATTCGCGCTGCTCCACCGTTTGCTAACAGGTTCAACAATATCGCTTTGGGAAATGTCTTGAAGCCGAATATTGTTGAGGTGCAAAATGGAAACCAGTCATTTTACTTGTAGTGGCCAGGCTACTTTGCACAGTTTTCATTAGTTTGATGGTATAATTATAAAAACCTAAAGCTTCATTCATAATCATCTGCTGGTTTTAAATGTCATAGAAATCAATACGTCCATTCAGCCACAGACAGACAGGATGGATAGATAAAAGTTGCCCACTAAGGGACTCGGTATCTTTACAGTAATAAAAACAGCTGGACGGAGCAGTGGTAAATACAGGACTGAGATTTTTCACTTTAATCTACATAACCATTGTCTATAATAATGGTGAATCCTGGTCACCATCCAAATCATTAAAATGACCTGCAGTCAGAACTGACATTAACAGATTTACATTTGTAAAAAAAAAAAAAAAAAAACACTTGTTCTTAGTGTACACACTACAAGATTTGTTCGAATCCACTGTGTTCTATATCCCACAAGACAATACTGGATTTTTTCAAAACATAGAGTGAATTTTGGGGGAAACTGCATAAAATACTGCACATTTTACAGTATTTTCATGTGATGAACACTGCAGACAAAAAACTTCCATTCAATGTAAAGGGCATATTGTTTCAATGAAGTGTTGATCAAAATAGAGTTGTATGTATACTGTATCAAATGTATTAAGGCTAGCATTTTAATGTCATAAAAGCTGCATTACTGAATGACTCACAAATTTGCCTCATGAAGCCTCTTTAGATATAAAAAGTAAAAGCTCAGAGAATAAAACTTAATGCAGCTATATGTATATGGTAATAATATTTCCAAAGGAAATTATCATTATTGTAGTACATACTGTGTGTACATCAAATAAACACATTTAATTTCAAACATTAAGAAAATGTTCTACAGAGATCATTTACGTATCCACCAGCAGTACTGTGAACAACACTGCACTGAACCCAATGAACCCACTGAAGTAGAACATTAAGTTAATGCTGAGATATGAGACTGCAATTCTGCCAACTAGCCAGAGAGGAGATAGCATGCATGTGAATGTACGTGCACACAAACACATACTCTTCACACTCACACTTTATATCTTCCATCCAAATCCACAGGGGGGTTCTGGCTTTATTTAGGTGCATGAAAGACATACCGCTGTGTGTGCATGGCAGCTGGTCCAATCATGATAAGAATGCAAATTCACATTTGATTACTTTTATACTTGTGCTTTGTGGAGTGAGGTGAGTTTTACTTCAGTATCAGCTGCTGTCAGCAGGGTAAGCACTGCTTTGATTCCTTTGAATCCAGAAAATGCTGATATTACGGTTGCATTTTCTACAGCGTGTGACAATATGACAACCCATTTATAGCTGTGTGTGTGTGTGTGTGTGTGTGTGTGTAAGTAAGTAAGTAAGTAAGTAGAAGCCTGTTTAAGGTCAGTCAAGCTGTGTTGAGCATGGCCTTTAGCATTCTGCCCCCCTGCGGAGGGTCCTGCAGGGCGGTCTGCATTGCGTGACCGAGTTCACAGACATTTTTTTATGTTGTGTTGGTGTCACGGAAAAAAAAGTGAAAGCATGCCACCTGAGGCTGGCAGATGCTTTCAGATGACAGACCCAGTGCTACATTACCCAAAGCCCTACAGTGTAACCCTAATTATATGAGCGTCCCACCCTGCTGCTCCCAGAGTTGCTGACTTTGTGAATGCCAGGTTCAGGTACATAAGCTATTCATGTCACTGGTGCTCCACTTATGCTCTTTCTACAAGCAGGAGGAACTGCTTTAAAAAACTACGGAGATGTAAATTAACCAATGTGAAACACGGGATTTCAAAGAATTCTCAATTTATGGTGTTTTTACTGTATTAAGGGGCAGAATGTCTAATTGATCTATTTTCCATTCCCATGAAAGGCTTCAGAACAGCTACTACTACTAATAGAACTACTGTAAAGTCTCACATAATATCTGGTATTCCAATAATGTCTTAAATAATAGCCAGCACTAAAAGAACTTATGGCCGGATGCTAGAAAAGGTCAGAAGGGTGGAGGGGGGGGGTAGTACTAGTACAGTACTAGCTCACATTTAGAATCATCAACAAATTAAAGGGGAACAGATCAGAATATAAGGTTTTCTTCCTAAAATATAATAAAGTGTACTTATAAAACAGGGGAAATTATATATATTTTAAAAAAAAGGCCTGTCTCTAATATAAGCCTGTTTCAAATAAAGTTTTATTAAAGTTAAGCAGGAATTTGCTCTCTAACTTTCAAGGAAATCCAGCTATTAGTATAATGGACCAAAGTCAAGGACAATATTTTTGACATAGTGATGGCACTAGATGAAAGGTTAGGAGGTTGCCAAATCACCACTGATTGTCATCTGAGGACCATGAATATTCACAGCACCTCCAACTTCCTGTTTTAACCCCCACACTGGCAAGCAGTTATTTGGTGTCGTTCATCGCCCATTTCTCATTCTGTTAAATAAGGTTATTGTTGGTGACAATCGTTTAGTTTAAATGGCTGCTACTCTGAACAACAAGCTTGAGTTTATCATCCACACATTAGTCTGAATGCAAACAGATACCACAAGCTGTTAAATGATGTTGTGCATGATGATGGTGTTTATATATGATGTCAGCACCATGGTGCTGTGTTTGGTGTGTGTGTGTGTGTGTGTGTGTGTGTGTGTGTGTGTGTGTGTGTGTGTGTGTGTGTGTGTGCGTGTGTGTGTGTGTGCGTGTGTGTGTGTGTGATAGGCTGCATACTACAGCACACATGCTGACTTTTACCCCCTGATGTATTCCTGGTATATTGCTGACAGCCTGCAGTCTGAAGAATACATTCATTTAATGATCGCTGGCCTGGGTATTGTGTGTGTGTGTGTGTGTGTGTGTGTGTGTGTGTGTGTGTGTGTGTCAGCAGTTGGTGTGCTAACAACAGACTCCCTACTGCTCACTGGAGTCAGGAGATCCATGTGTGGAGGTCACAGCACAAAAATGTGACTCGTGGTCATATATTGTATCGAGAACAGATGGAGTAGATTAAATTTAACAAACACAGCAGATAAATACATTAGAATAATAATAACACATCTGTTTATTTTTAACCACAGACTTGACCGAACAATTAACATTTTGGATGTTGGCATTGGAATGATTTCAGCAATTCATGTTTTTAAGTAGTAGAAGTGAAACTTTCCACTTTTTTGTGGCATGCGTGTGCGTTTGGCAGCTTTGTACATTGCATAAATGAACAGGAAGAACCTAAAAAAAAACTAAAGTACTAGTACATATATATTAAAGAATAAAAGCCATCCGAGTATAACGTTGCGATCAAACCGAAAATTGGACCGCACTAAAAAGACCAAACTCTCAAAAGGGTTGATGTTGAGTACAGGTTTCTACAGCTAATACAATCCTAAAAGTCTAGTTTAATATTTAGATTCATGAGTTTGAAGACGCAAAAACTAATTTATATTTATATCAAATATTCTGTCTTGACAATTGCTAACGTGAATTGTAGAATTAAGACGTTCACTTATTATCTATCTTATCTACCAGGATTGTGGGCTTGCACAAAGAAGAGTTTTACCACAACACACAGCTTTGATTGACCAAAGCTGTGTGTTGTGGTAAAACTCTTCTTTTGCAGGTGCCCTCGTGGGGCCACCACTGTGCCAACATATTGAGGAGCTGCATTTTATTATTTTATTTCTTGGACGCAGGGCTACTGTCAGTCTGAATGCAGCCTAAAGAGAAAAAGTTGTAAGAGGTATTCAGGGTAAAGCTGCAGATATAGTTCAAAAATGGATGTGGGTGAATTTTAGATTGAGCTAAAATAATTCTAAAAATAAAGCCGAATATGTCAGATATATAAAGGCATTGATGCTGTTTACTCTGTACTGTCAATTACCAAAACATGAAGGAACAAATGCTATAAAAAGACATCATCAATGTTAATCTTTGTAGACCATCCTGACAGCGTGTGATCATGAAGAAGAAAAAGATACGCCCAAAACTCTTAATAACCCAGAAACACAGAGAGAGGTAAATAACTAAAATACAGAGGGGTGGGTAAAAAGAGAAAAAGGGACTTCAGTTCATTTCAGTAAAATTTGGTTTCAATTCAGTCCTTTAGAAGTGTTGCAGACAACATGTGTGTGTTTGTGTGTAATCTAATCAGGATGTGGAGATTACCATTAAATCGTCCGGCAGGGATTACACTCCCTTTCACCGAGCTGATTCAAAGGCTGCACTTATAAACGGGGGTTAACAGCTTTTAATAAGACGCTGGATTGTGTGTGTGTGTGTGTGTGTGTGTGTGTGTGTGTGCGTGTCCCATGTGCCAAGCTAATCTTCATCGCTCAGAGCGATGAGAGGGCCAAAGAAAAGCAGCCGGCACAGTGAACAACTCTGAGACAAAGACGTGACGAGAGATGGGATGAGAAAGGGCAGAGAGAAACACACACACATACACAAAGACACACACTCAGAAAATGATAGAGTCAGACGCACTCCCCCAACAATAACAGCGCAGAAGTAGAGGATCGTCACCTTTCTCCTGTGCGAGGTCACATCAACAACTACGTATGTTACAGTGTGTGTGTGTGTGTGTGTGTGTGTGTGTGTGTGGGCGCGCTCAGAGTGCTATGTGTACTGTCTCTGTCAGAACATGTAACATCATGACTTGAATCTCACACTACAGAAAAAATATCTCTGATGTTGTAAAGAACTGTTTCAACATGACTCTCCTCAGCATGCAGCCCTGATAAGGTTATTCTACAGGACAGGAAGAAGTCCAAGTGAACTTTTGTAATAATGTTATTCATCAGTCGAATGTTTAAAAAAAATACCAATACAAGGGCAGGTAAACATCTTAGCGACAGTTCAGGAGAATTCACTTCAATGTCAGGCGGGCGTAAAGTCGCAAAAACACAATTTATGATTTTAGCATGCCTGCACCTGTCCATGCACCATCTCCCCTACAGACTCATGTGCACAACCATTGATTTGTGCATACAGCTGTGCTCTCATCTTTGTGGGAGTTGCATTCTAACACTGTAGTTTGCTGTTTACTGTCACTATTTTCAAATGTAGGCTACATGGCATTCCCAGTGATGGAACAATGACATGCAATTTATCTAGCGTTCATCTTGATTTTTCTATTATATTTCCTATAGCTGATTTCCAAACTGTCACCTACTGAGAAGGACGTGAGGAAATATTAAAATTATGTTTCCAAGCAAAATGGGAAAAATATATATATTGTTGTGTGCAACCACTGTTTAATTTTGAACTGTTGTTCATCAACAAGGGCCGCAGTCCACCTCTTCCCTAGCCAAGGACCAATAAAAACCTTATTTTCCAGCATGCACAGAGGACTCCAAAAGTATTTCTCGCTGTTATTGCTTGCTAAAGCTTCTCTTCCACTTACAAAAAAGCAGAGCTAACAAGGCGAGTGTGCAGAGGACCTGCTGATGTGTATCAGAGGCAGAGAGTCAACAACGCCGCTGACCGGCCGATGATGCGGTTTATAGACCAAAGACAAGCAGAGAGAGTAACTTTAAATCAACACTTGAGCCAAGTAAAGTCTGGGTTTACAGCTCAGCTGGAAATCTGAATCAATGAATTTTAAACACAGTGCTACATATCACCATGAGCCACCAAGTGTCACAGAGACATTTCTGGAGGCAACAAACAACAACAAAACCTAGAAGCCAAAACACACGTATTCCTACTTCAGTTTGTGCACAAAACTGTGACTTATTCTAACTCCGCAAAGCACATCTGTGCACAAATCTGTGTCCTGACTCAGTGCAGGGCTTCATTACACATCACCTGATAAACACATGCTGCTAGATGCTTAACAACAGAGGAAAACAGACTTTCCACTCACCTTTCACACAGTTGCATGTTGATAAAAATGCACAACAAACGTATGTCGTTGACAATAAAAGATTAACAATGTAATATTCCAATTTAATTATTTGTGTTGCATTGCTCTTGATAATAATGTTTTACAATCTGAGGTTACAATGACAGCTTTGCTATATGAAACAATACTGATAAAGCTGTTCAGAAAACCTGAACCTGCAACATGTTTTGTATCATACTATACAAACATCTGACGCAGTTTTCTTTCAGGAGCGTATTTTGTGTTAAAGTTGCTCAGACAACATGCAGACCGGAGATATAAAACAACAAAATTCGTGGCCTACTTATGTGCACACAACAACCACTTAGTTCGGTGTTGCTTATTGCTTCTGCCATGGATACAATGTAACAACATGCCAATTAACTGTATGTTGATGACATTTTACCCAATAAACCTCAACTTTAAGTAGTGTTGTCTCTGTTGGCCACATGGCGGTATACTGTAGTTACTGGACGGTGTATTTTATTGATGGTAAGTTACCAGTTTCCATGTGCTTCGATAAACTAGGCTAAACATGTTGTGGGCTGTCCTTTATCTCTACACAGGACACACAGAGGGGGTAAAAAAAAAAATCTTGGACTGTCCCTTTAAGATACTGAGGTCAAGTTGTGATGCTCTGATGGAAAAGACAGTTGTGTGCATTTATAGACACTGACTTTACTGTCCAGAATCACTGCAATAGATCAGAAAATGAAATTCTCTTTTCAGTCTTTTCCCTTAAAGGTGACATACACACACACACACACACACACACACACACACACACACACACCTTGAGGTTTAACAATGATCATAAATAAATGCATAATGAGTGAAGTCATCACTTATACACACAGTCCCAACTGCCTTTGTTTCACACACACATACACACACAAAGAGTCACGCATGCTCACACTAAATGATGACCTCATCCCTCACATCACCCCTCCTTTAACACACACACACACACACACACACACACACACACACACACACACACACACACACACACCCAATCCATTAAGACCCAACCCCAGCTGATCCCTTCCTTTATGTTCCATTTGTTTAAATGTATTCATGTCATTGTCTGTAATAGACTAATGTAAACTTAACAAAGAGAGCCAAATCATATCAGGATTATCATTGATACCGTATATTCTAATTATCAATACAATGTTACACTTTCAGAAAATGAGTCTGTTTGTTTCATCGTGTGGTTTAGGATCCACATGAGCTAAAACTGTTCTTCCAAATCTTATACGAGGAAACGCTAAATAAAATCACAGAATTAACTAACTAAATGCACCAATGAGCTCCAAACCATCTTAATCACACTGAATAATTTAAGATGTGTCAACTGTTGTGACGTCAAGAAGCTCAGACATCCTGAACAGAACCATACCAACCAAGACATATATTAGTATACGTTTCATCAGTCTGCTCTGGCCACTTGAAATATTCTTCAGAAGGAAACTGAATTAAGAATTGAAAGTGTTATATGGTAAATGACTGTGTTTAGCACTTTTTGGCCTGTTTCAGTAATACTGTTTGTTGGATTCTGTATTGTTCTGTATGTTCTTAATTGTTAACTTTCTTGGCAATGTCTCCCTTGCATAAGAGGTCTTTAATGGGACTTACTGTAACTAGTTGAATAAAGGCTAGAGAGAGAGAGAGAGAGAGAGAGAGAGAGAGACACAAGAAATAACCTTCTGAGGATATATCCTCATAAACCAAAATGTCACAATGTTAAAGGAAACTTCAACAGCAACTCTGCTTGACAAAAGACAAACAGTATGAAATGGAGTCAATGGATAGATGTACAAGATTGTGTGTGTGTGTGTGTGTGTGTGTGTGTGTGTGTGTGTGTGTGTGTCTGTCTCCAGGGAGGCTTCTACTGTCATCACACCTTTTTTTTTTACTCTAGGGTCACTCTCTCTTTTTACCTCCAGAATTCTTTGTATTTTTAGGAAGCCACTGATCTCATTGGCCTTGCTGGAAAGCAAATCGGGTGAACACATGACTCATACATGCCTGTGTGTGTGCGTATGTGTGCGACTGGCCAGAAGAAGCCCTCTCTGTATTAGAAATTTGTCTTGGGGGTAAAAGAGAAACACCCTCTCTCTCTCCACTTTGCTGTGTCCTGCAGTTCACCCTTAAATAAATTAAATGTCTCCCCTCTTCCCCCGGCGAACGCACGCACGCGCGCGCACACACACACACACACACACACACGCATGCACGCGCACACACACACACACACACACACACACACACACACACACACACACACACACACACACACAGTGTCTAGAATTGGCATCGATGTGAAGTTGGCTTTTCATTCAGCTGGAAACTGAGGCCATGTCCACCCTAAATCTGAAAAGGCATATTTTTGTCTTTCTCCTGGGCTCCCTGCCAGTATCTCTGTGGTATCTCACTGGTCTCTTGTTGTAACATGGACTGGGGCAACCATCAACATGACATGGCTGCAAAGGGGCTATTATTAATAGGGCTATTATTTATAATTTTTATTATCAAGTAATCTGCCAATTATTTTCTCTATTCATTATGTCTCTAAAATGGAATAAATTCACATTATTACTTTAAACAAAGAAAATCAGCTAATCTTCCAATCTGAAAAGCTGAAGTCAGAGAATGTTGGCCATTTTTGCTTGAAGAATGACTGAAACAATCGATTATCATAACAGTAACCGTCTTTGATATACAACCAATGATATTATTTTTATGCCTCTCCACCTATAATGTATAAACAAGTGAGTTGCTCCAGGGCCTCAATGCAGCAGCCCAGAAACTAGCCTTGGCTAACAGGTAGCATTTATGACACCTAACCTAATCACTACTTCAAATTTGTGCAATCATCTAGCAAAAAAACACCAGAAATATACAGTGCGTTAAAGACAATGCATGTACTGTTTGTTTAGCTGCAATGCCACACAAAATAAGAGAGACAGAGGCAGCAGAATGAAGGAATGTAATGCACAAGGCCATTGTTTGACATCAAAAAAAGTAGGAAAAAGAGAAAGTTTAACCATTCCTTTTAGAAAATGACAACCCATGCTTGACACTTAATCAACATTATCAAATTAACTTGCATTAGTGTGGCCACACGTTCCAATTCCCTGTCTTTTTCTCAGATAGACACAATCTTTGTCTACTTTGTCTCTGTTCATGTGTGTGTATATGTTCATATGAACCGAGAGCACATTTATGCGTGTGTGCACATGCACGCACGCACGCACACTATGTCTATTCCCTCTGGTACTACTGGCAACATTGTGGATTAAAATAGCTGACGACCCACATATCCCAGTGTAGCGGGCATGGCTCTGCTGGGCCAGACACTATAACCATTTGTCTACATACAACAGCACACAGCTGGCCTGATTTAGAAATCTAGCAATTATGACAAATATTGAAAAATGGTGACCCGCCACAACTACAACAATAGTATTATTGCCCTAATTAAAATTGGGTGGTATTTGGACATTAGGGAATAGGGAAGTTAGGCTAGAAGGAAGTATTTCAGAGTGATAGTAAGATAATTGGATAGGAGTAGTTCTTTTTATCAACATGTTATTAAGTAAAATGAACGATTCAATCAGGGATATTTTAGTTCCAAACTGTGTTAAAAGAAGTGTCATCCAAAACACTGAGTCATATCACTAAAAGCTGCAGCAGGAAACACATTAGAGGAAATGACATAATGTGGATTCAGTTAGTGACTCAGACATTTAACATTTCTGCTCCTGCAGCTGTTCATTCTTTGTCATGTCATTTTTGTTTGATATCCAGATCAGGTGGATCCAGCCAATGAGAGCTGGAGGAAAACATGAAAGCAAAATTTGACAACGTGGCAGGAGCCAACTAAGCCGAAGTTGCAATGCAGCAGCTATAAAATACAAAGGATTTTGAACTCACGTGAACCGAGGAGGCCTCGGGGGAGACCCAGGACTAGGTGGAGGGATTATATCTCTAACCTGGCCTGGGAACGCCTCGGGATCCCCCAGTCGGAGCTGGTTAATGTGGCCCGGGAAAGGGAAGTTTGGGGTCCCCTGCTGGAGCTGCTACCCCCGCAACCCGACCCCGGATAAGCGGATGAAGATGAATGGATGGATGGATGGATGGATGGTGAACAAAGTTTGCTTTTAAACTAAGTATGTGAGGAGTCCGGAAGGGAAGGGAAGTCCGGTGGAGGGAGAACAAGCTTGTGTTCAACATTTCAAACACATACTATTGCAATGACTTCAAAGACAGCTGGCGGAAGGAGATGAGATTAAAAGTGGACACCGTGTTGCAGATACTTTAGTGTATTTTTGGTCTGGGTTTTGTTTTCTAAGTTCCAATTAAAAGGTTCCCTGTGGGGTTTTATTGTAAACATAATAAAGTTATATTTACATTAATGTATCTTTGAGCTCTAATAAATGGGTTAGGGTTATTGGATGTATCTCCTTCCAAATAAAAACATTAGCAAAACCAATGTTTTAAGTATTTAAAAAAACAATTTTAAAACTAGCATTGCATACATCCATGTTGACTAGCAAGCACCCTTCTCTGCCTTTGCTGCACATCTTGGTGTGTTAACATCACCTATGGATCAGTAGATCAGTGGGACACCATTGGTGGGACTGTGTATGTGTCCTCATGCACGAGGTTAACAAAACAGGACCCACTCATAAAAAAAACTGCACTATAGTCCCAATACAGGTCCAAAACTTCACAGGGAACCATTTAAGGAAAATCATAATGCTACAGTATACAGTGATATTTTAAACAATAGTGTGCTCCCAACTTTCTGGTAACAGTTTGGAGAAGACCATTTCATTTAATTTTTAAATTGAACAAATCTAGCTTTGGGTAAATGTGACTTTCAGTTCTCTCTCTCTCTCTCTCTCTCTCTCTCTCTCTCTCTCTCTCTCTCTCTCTCTCTCTGACAAAGAACTGTGTCTGCAGACTCGTAAAGAAAAACAGGACAAATTCCCAAGGTCATCCTCCTCCACTGCATGTGACCCATTTACTGTGTCCCACTCTGCACACGCGCACACACACACACACACACACACAAACCATGCATGCATGCATAAAGGCACACTGCAACGCTTGCACGCTCCATCCTCATTGCAACGTTGTCTCTTGTTCGGTACACACACACACACACACACACACACACACACACACCTCCCTGAAACAATGTGACATCCTTGATGAAACTCTTAGCAGGAGCTTTCATACAGACACACTTGACTGACTTTTGGCGACAGTTCAACGCTTCTCCAATCGCCAAAAAAACATTAACATTGTAATACTGATTTCAGCCATATCTCAACTACATCTCTGTTCAAATAAGCAGTTGTCACAAAGGCTTCACAAAGATGACTGTTTTTGACTTCTGACCATGTAGGATAACTATGATGGTTGATAGGAACTTAGTTTACACTATATTCAAACTAAACCACATGGCTGACTGTGTTTACAATGTTCTTCATAAGTGTAGTCATTTTTGGTCATTTTTTCAAAGATATGTTGAAGCCTATGGACTTTACATGTTTAATTCATGTATTTAGTTGTCTGCCCTTCTCCTCTACCTGAACACCAGCAGAAAATAATTGACAATTTTCTTTAAAAGGTGAACAGCCAGCATACTGTGTTCTTAACTTGCTGAAAATGTTGTGAGCTCCATTTTAAGGCAGGTTCAAGTTGCTCGTCTCCAGTCACCCCTGCACAGACGTTGTGCCTTTGAAATCAATTTCAGAATGCACAAGTTTGGCACAATTACAATGTCAGTTACAAGGGCATTCTGGGAACAATTAGGGATTAGGGAAGCAGAAGCATGTTTCTTTCTCTTTTCATTTTGCTAGCTATGTACACAACACAGTTAACGAACCACAAATGGAGCCATGTTTTTATCATTATGTGAGAAGGTGACATTGGTTGTTATTGAGATAGCCTGGGGACATGGTGGTGAACTTATTATTATTAAAATATGTCTGAATTACTTTAGAGTAGCCTAACAAAAAAACCTAAGCAAGGTCTAATTACTTTCATGCACTATAGTCTACTAGCTCTTTAAGAAACCAGCGGCAAATGTTCGTGTATGCATCCTGGATGGTGTACTGCCAACTGTAGGCCTTGCCAAGCTAAAACACACACACACACACACACACACACACACACACACACACACACACACACACACACACACACACACACACACACACACACACACACACACACACACACACACACACACACACACCCTGGTGGCTGTTGTTCAGCACAGGAGCTAATAACTAAAGAGACAGAAAGAGGGTGTATTTCCGAACCAGATGTGCAGATATTAAAAAAAGTCTGCAAATTAAAATGTGATGGTGTGTTCCTTAACTTGAGCTGTGAGAATTTTCTCAGGAGATCATAACTTAATGAAAAAGAGCTGCAGTAACTCTTCTGGTACATCGTGACATTTTAATGCTGCTGGTAGTTGTAATTTTAATGAATTATTCCATCTACCATGATTTTGTCAGCCTCTCTTTTTTATCCTTAATTTTCTCTACTCTTTATTAGTAGTAATACAAGAGAAGCAGAAGAAAGTTAGAGGAAGCAGGTCCTACAATGTCATTGTTTATTTGGAAAATGTGTTTCCATCAGCCTTTTTTGCATCTTTTCTTGCTAACTAATCAGCTTTTCAAACTCAGACCAGAGCACAAACTTTGTTTCTAATTCCTATCTTTTCAGTTGTTTTAAACTCAAAATGTGCAAAAACAAGAAGGATGTTAGTGGGAGAACAGGGGGCAGAGAAGCAGGGAGGAGAGAGGGAGAAGAAAAGAAAAACAGAGAGAGAGAGCTGGTAAGCAGAGAATGGGAGGGTTGGATGGATGCCAGGTCACAAGGCTTTATCCCTGAGCCAATCGGTCTGCAAACACCGGCTCAGCAGGATGTAGTGACACAAACGCAGACTACACAACACACCTGTCTGTCTGTCTGTGTGTCTGTGTGTGTGTGTGTGTGTGTGTGTGTGTGTGTGTGTGTGTGTGTGTGTGTGTGTAAACACAGCTCAGCCTGGGATCACCAGAAGGATTTCTCTTAATAAAAAAAGCATAAAATCAAACACTCTCAGCTTTTCTGTTTTGAAATAACTTCCCAAATGTAGCCTCATAACTTGGTATAAATGGAAAAAGTCTCAAATGTGTTAACCTGCAGTTGCTGAAATATGACTTTTCTAAGTGCCCAGTCACACAAGAAAATGACTCAGCATCCAGGGCATAATGATGGACGCTCTGTGATGAAGTAATTACTCACGCTCTCAGTCACTGACCAGACGGAAAGTTAGCACTCTTCGTTCAAGGGAACTTATTTGGACCACTAAAGACTGACTGCAGGCTGTGTTGCTTTTTTGCGGAACAGTTTATTATACACTTACAAAGCAGCGTAACATAAAATTAAAAGGTGAAAGAACACAGCTTGGACTGTCCAGCTGGTTAGCACAAAAAATAGTGGGAAAAGAAATGCTCATATTTCTCAGAGCCAAAAGGTGACGCCTTGTTTTGTTTTGTACGACCAGCAGTCAACAACTTAAATATATTCAATTTACAATTATATAAAATGGGAAAGGAAATGGCCACATTTGAGAAGCTTTAACCAAAGAATGACTGAAACGATTAATCAACTCAGCTGCAGATTAATTGACTAATCATTGCAAAGCTGAACTTTATATGAACGCAAAATGTGAATTTACATTACTTCTGCCAGCAAATCTACTCTCTCTCAGGAATTCCACCTTTGAGCTTTGACCACCACAAATATACTCTTAACCTGTTAAAAACACTAGCACCGTATGCATGTACTGCTAACTAAACATCATGTAAATTAGACAGCCCTGCAGCTGTTGGAGCTGTGACAGCAGTCAGCCTCTGCTTACAGTCTTTGCTAAGCTAGGCTAAACACCTTCCTCTACCGAAGCCAGAGAGATAAAACTGATATCGGTTTTCTCATCTGACAGCAGGTAATACAAGCACATTTCCTAAAATGTTTAGACTTTACCTTTATACATTCCTAATAAATACAAAAAAACTAGGGCTGTCAAAATAACGCGTTAATTTCGATTAATTAATCTGAGAAAAAAATAACGCGTTAAAAAAAGTAACGCAGAATAATCCATTCCATACTGACGTTTGACCCGGAGCCGTTCTAGCACCATTGGACTGTAAAATGAAGGAGGGAGACGAGAATGTTCTGCCTGGTTCATTAATTGGAACGTTTACTTGTAAAAATCTTCTTCCTGCCAACCCTGGCTACCGAAATCTGGTGCTACTGATATGTCTGCACTTCTCTCTGATGCTCTGAAGACGATACAGGCAACACAAACACCGCTGCACGTGAAGCTAGTTCACACTATACTCAACAGCAGCTAATGTTAGCCTACCGCTAGCTAGTAGCTGGATTAAACACGGTTAAAATGCTGACAGCTAACGCTAAACGGTGTAAAGTGTGACTGTGTTTTACTGTAGAGGATTCAACACCGGTATGTAACAATCTGCAGCTGCCGTCGGAGAAACAACACAGACTGTGCGTTCAATGAAACTGGTAAACTACAGCCTCGTGGTGCATTTGAAGTTATTGTAAATGTCCTTTTCCCATCTGGTGGTTGTTTTTGTCGTTCAACAGCAATTTACTAGTGAAATAAGTTATTGTTATTGTTATACATTATTATTTAATCATTTAATTTTGACCATATGGCCTTAGCAATAAACAAGCCGTTCTTTAATGTCACCGACTGTTGTTTAGTACCCTTTTTTTTTCTTTTCTTTTTTTACTTTCTTAAAAAGTATCGATTTAGGCACCGTTAATTATGTATGCGATTCATTTCAATTAATTAATCACAGAGTATGGAATTAATTAGATTACATTTTTTAATCGATTGACAGCCCTAAAAAAAACACAATAGAAAGACACAATAGCTGATAGCCACAGTGTGCTTCAAGCATGGAGAGATGAATGGATAAATCTCCTTGTAAACTGTAGTAATCGAGCTCCATGGTGAATAGCGTTGGAGAGTTGCCCTCCATAAAAAAACCACTCATCTTGAAAGATCAGGGCTATGGCTTTCACAGTATAAGCTCTCTCTATCACTAGTGCAGTTAATTTGTTCTGCTTTTCTGCTGCTGCAGTCTGACTGCTCACTTTCTTATCTAATCTCTGCCACCGTAGACCGAGTGCCTTATTCACTTACTGAATTATGGGTTCTCAGGCGTGTGTGTGTGTGTGTGTGTGTGTTTTACTCGAGTGATTTTAAATTATGAGGAGAAGACAATAACTGTGTGTGTGTTTGGAAAAACGATAAAGAAAATGAATGAATGCAGTGATTAGAGCGCCTCATATTGAGAATATTGGCACCAGCTCCCACACTTTAAGAAGTGAAGATGCACGTTTGTGACTAAAGGCTTCTGTTTTTACAGGTTTGACTTATTTTACAGCTTCAAATGTTTTTCAGTCTTTCTCTGGTTTGTGGTTGTCTCTGGACTATGATATCTTTATATATAGCTATGTTAGTGAAATAGTGCCTCATAATTATTTGCTTAAAAATCATATTTTAGGACCTCCATCTATTTTCTATAAAGCTTGTCCTGTTCAGAGTCACAGCGGGCTGTAGTCAGTCCCAGCATGCAGTGGGCAAGAGGCAGGTCACACTGGACAAGTTGCCAGTCAATCACAGGGCTGACACATAAAGACAAACTAGAGTTTCTATTAATGAACCGGAGCCTGGCGGGTACAGTTCGAAATGAAACAAGCAGCCAAATGGTAAAAACCATGTCAGCTTCCTAGTTGTAATTCCAAGTTGTTGTTATGGGTCATTTCTGACAGCTACAATATCTCCCACTTGCCAAAAAGAATTACAAAAGTGTCAACAAAAGTGGAAAATAGCTGCAAAACCATTATTGCTGGCACTTCCATCTAAATGAAATTGGATATTAACAATTGATTCAGCTAAGGAGCAATGCATCATGTATCAGGTTTCACTTGTTAACAAATTTTGGCCTAGTCCACACATACACTGGTATTTTTATAAACCAAGTTTTTCCTCTTTGGATTGAAAAAACAAATCTCGTCCACACAAGCAAGATTTAAAAAAACCTCTGTCCACATGAAAACGTAAAAACACACATTCAAGTGCTGTCAAGAGCATGCCAAACCAACAGGTGGCGATATAACCCTAACCGTTAAGCCATGTTGGCCAATTAGAATCCTGAAGTTCCTGTTGAGGTCCGACCGGGTCTCGTCCGTCTCGTCCAAAACCGGCGACGATGGCGGCAAGTTCTGTGTCGTGGGAGTGTAGTCATAAGCAGTGACTTGTATTCCGACACCTCTGTTCCACAATATAATGGGAGAACTGTGTGCATGTATTTGTATATATGTAACAAGGACTGTTAGCACAGTTATTAGCAGCAATATCTTAGCTACGTCCGCCATTGCAGAGATTTGTCTCATGTAAACAAAAGGTGATAGCGGTGCACAATCTGATGTCAAAAAAAGGAGACAACAGTGTGCACTCCGACGTCACAAGCCAAAATCACTGTTTTTACCGGCTACACGACACCAATGCAGCCGGAGTTTCTAAAAATCTTCACCCTGGCAGGAGTTTTCAAAAAGGTTCGGTTTCAGTGACCTGATACTGCGTTTGCGTGTGGACTAACGGCTGTACTGTAACTGTATAGAAAGAGCTGCAGTTTTGAATAAATGTGTGGACAGGGCCTTAATCTATGCTTAATTTACATTCATCTGGTGTGACTGTTAAAATCTTGGTAGTCTGCAGTAGGGCTGGGCAATATAGCGATATTATCTCGATATCGATATGAGGCTAGGTATCGTCTTAAATTTTGGATATCGTAATATCATGATATGACACAAGTGTTGTCTTTTCCTGGTTTTAAAGGCTGCATTACAGTAAAGTGATGTCATTTTCTGAACTTACCAGGCTGTTGTAGCGGTTCTATTATTTGCCTTTATACACTTAGTCATTGTATCCACATTATTGGTAATTAATTATCAAAACTCTCATTGTTATCTCATATTAGTGCTGTCAAACGATTAAAATATTTAAAAATCGCATTTATCTATTCTAAATGTCCCTAGATTTCTTTTTGTCCAATTATTTTTTCTCATTTTAATGCTCTTATCAACATGGAAGAGTGGATCGGCTTGCTTTGTGCTATTGTCGCCTGGCTTTGACGAGGGAGCGGAGAATTCGCATTAGCTGTGTGCTTGGCCAAGTGGTATTTCAAACTGGACGTGCTGCGATGATAGCTCAGTTCACAACGACAAAACACACAGATCACTTTGGTCTTGTCAATGGAACCATTCGGCAACTTTTTAAAAGTAAACTTTCCATTCAGAATCTTATTGGCGTCCATTTCGGCGTCTCGCGCTCACCATCCACTCAAAACGTAACGTTAGCCTACTACTCTTTGGCCGGCTCGCAAGCCCAAACAAGTGTGTGCGGCGTGCCTGTTGTTTTATTTCCGGTCTAGCTAGATCCGGTGTGGTGTTGTAGTTTTTCCAACGTTACTAGTTGTTGCAACAGCATGTGAAAAAAACTACAAAGTTTGCTAGGCCAAAAAGAACATTAATCTCGCGATAAAAAAATTGACGCCGTTAAAATGGGTTTGCATTAACGGCGTTAATAACGCGTTTAACTGACAGCACTAGTAAATATATTGTGAAAGCACCAATAGTCAACCCCACAATATCGCCGCAATATCGACATCGATGTATTTGGTCAAAAATATCGTAATTTGGAAGTTTTGGTGACACCAGACCAAAGGACAGATGACCAAGTCATCAGGATTCATTTTAAAAGGAACATGAAGGATTGCGTGAAAATTTCATAGCAATCCATTTTATAGTTGCTAAGATATTTCACTCGAGAAGTGTTGGACGGACATCACAGTCCTTAGAAGTGATGAAACATTAGCAGAGCCCAAACCTAAGAGCAGGAACCACCCTATTGCAATTTTTACAAATTAACTTATTAATTGAATAAAGTTGTTTTTATTCATTTTCTTTTAATAAACTGATTGATTAATTGAATTATTGTTCCAGCACTAAAAATATATTGTAATACTGCCATACAATAATTTAAGTAGTAAAAGTTCCAGTTGATGAATTCAAGAAACTAGTTTGTTTTTTTTACAAAAAAGGTATATCTTCTGGTATTTGAATTACATAAGCAGCAGTTACATTCCTTCTTCTCTTCACCTCTCTTTGTCTTTCTCTGTGTCGCTCCCTCACTTTTCTGACGTGTCTTTTCTCTCCATTCCTTTGTTTATCTCCCTCATCGTCCTCTTTTTTCTTCTACTATGACTGAGGAAGCAGCTGTGCGCCACAGACAATTACATAACTCTGTGTGTGCGTGTCTGTCGTAACGCAGGACGGATGGCGAGATAGACAAGAGGAAGATTGCGTGATAAAAGGTCTTCTCTTTCCTGACTAACATTTACCTGCATTTATGCATCTTACCTCATGTATTGTGTCTACTGGTGTTTCCTTTCTCCCTCATTCTTTCCTCCACTTATCCACTCACCCCCACCCCCATCCCCTCCATCCCTACATGCAGAGTTACTGGGCTGTGAAATGTGAAAAACTGCAGCATGCATGGCAATTCATTATCTTGTCAAACTTCCCAGGGCCAGCCTCAAGCCAGAGAGCGAGAGAGAGAAAGAGTGAGAGACATCGAGAAAAACCAAGTTCATGCAGTGGTCCTTGCAGTAGGTTAACAGGTTTCCAATGAGAAAAGAGGAAGGGGAAACAATGGACACTGTACATGAGAAGCTGCACAGCCGGCTGAGTATCTTATGACTGTTACGATCGAAATCTTATTTCATCTATTGGTGTGCGGGTAGGACTGGGTCTCATTTTTAATGTTTGAATACAAAACAAAACCCACTTAAAATACATCTAATACACCCCACTTCTAAATGTACGGATCCCAGCAGAATCAATTTGTAAAAAGGGCATCATTACAAAACCAGCACCTTCACTCTGACAAGGACCTTCAGTCCAAACTGCATATTAAATGGGTTTTGTTGTGAATTTTGTCAATTGATAGCAGCATTTTTGAAAGAATTGCAAACTTGCTAGCTTTTTACATCACTTTACGATAAACTGTGGCAATCCTGTACTTGTAAGTCAGCAAGTAAAATGTGGGTGATCAAAGAATTCAATGATACAGAAGTACCTGGGAGTAAACAAGAACTTTAAAAACTAAACAAAAAATACTTTTTTGTAAAATGGTTTTTCCTAAATCTAACCTATAGGGTTTCCTCACAGGCTGTGTAGCAAACAAACAAGCTACATAAGTCAAATGCTCAGGCTGAGTTATTGTGTTATTGATAGCTCAGATTAGGTGCAGGAGCGTGTTAGATTTGAAATGATGGAGCTTGTTGAGGAGATACACACCGGAGAGTAAGTTCTGCCTGAGGGCAAGGTTTGTATTTGACCTGGACTTTAAGCAGTGGTTGTGAATTGGATGATTTGATTTGAAAAATAGCAGTGATTGGTGAGATTTGTCAGTGTATCTTTTGCAGAACTACTGTGAGGATTGGACAAAAGTACATGCAATGGTTGAATCAGAAGTAGGTACAACACTGCCAGCATGAACTCTTGAGAAAGACGCAGGGCTGTGGGTTGCAGGCTTGTCAGGTCTAATGGAGACACTGTACCGTATATCACAAACACAGAGCTGGTTGGTCTAGCATAGTGCTGTAACGACACCACAGCAAATAAATCAATCAGCTTGAAAAGAACTACAGACACACAGAGAGTACATAAACCAAGAGACAAGATGAGAAAGAGACTCAGCCAGTTTAAAGTATCGTTAGGCTTCTAAGTGAGGCTGCTTACCTGCATGCAGTGTCCATTTACTGTATAGTATGAGTCTATAAATGCAGATATATCTGTATTCACAAGAATCTCATGAAACCTAAACCTCTGTTGTTTGTTGTCACTGTCTATTTTTCCCTTTAGCTCATCAGACTTTGGCATGGCTCTGCTTTGAAATAAATGGATTATATCTAATTGGGAAGTCTGGGTTTGCCATTTTATCCTTGGACACCACACACACACACACACACACACACACACACACACACACACAAATCCCTAAAGCCCATCACATCATTCCAGACCTGCAAAGATGCAGCAATTATATGCAGAACATGGGCTCATACTGTCAGAGGCAACAAGGCTGATAGACAGGCGAGAGAGAGAGAGAGAGAGAGAGAGAGAGAGAGAGAGAGAGAGAGAGAGAGAGAGAGAGAGTGTGTGTGTGTGTGTGTGGTGTGTGCGTGTGTTTTCCACATGTTTAGCCATGATACAAAGCAGCTGATAAAAGAAGCCAGTACAAGGAAACAAAGACCAGGAGCATGATGCAGGGACAGACAGGAAAGATAAATGACACACACAAATATGGTTGTTTGTTTGTGCGTGTGTTTGACTCAGTTTGTGTGTGCGTGTGCCTGTGTGTGTGTGTTTCTCTGTTTCTCTGACAGCAAACGGCCAATTACTGTCGAAAGTGGCGGGATGAGTCCTGCCAGACCATAGCTTTCCATTAGTGCATGCCAGCCGTGTGTGTGCGTGTGATGGAGTGAATGAGGGGATAGAGGGAGACAGAAGGAACAAGAGTGGAAAAAATGTGGATGTGCCTGGTCCCAGTGTGTGTGTGTGTGTGTGTGTGTGTGTGTGTGTGTGTGTGTGTGTGTGTGTGTGTGTGTGTGTGTCTCTCCTCTCTCTGAGATTGTCCCCACTAGTGCAGATAAAATTGACAAAACATATTTTTTTATAATCAGTTTTGGCCTTCCATCTACAATAACAGCATTTTCCACTCTGAGTTTATATCAACTCTCTCTGGAGAGTATAAAAACTTACTTGTAATAGTTTGTGTGAGTAAAGTGGGAATTTCCTTAGAAGCTACATTTACAAATATGATTTGATATGATTTTGATTTGATGATACACCCAAAAGAAAGTAATATAGAAAATATTCTGACATTTTGGGTGCTGGTTGGATATCTTACCCGAATTCAGATGAGGAAATTGATATCAATTTCATATCATGCATTCAACAACGAGACAGGTGCCAGATGTTGTTAGCTTAGCTTAGCACAAAGATTAGAAGTAAGTGGAAACTGCTAGCTTCCACTAAAAGAAGCTCCATCAACTCAAATTAGATGTTTGCTCATTAACCCAGAAGTCTTAGAAGAATTGATTTATATCTGGCCATTTTGGGCAAAAGAACTCCACATCAAGAAGACACACCTTGACAGTTAGCTATTAGCAAAGCCTTCTTACAGATCCAGGATTTACCAGTGAGGATCCAAATAAACAAACTAACTCTGAGACTGATATGTCTTTTCAGCCAATCGCATAAAACTGCTGCTGTCATTCACTTTCGGTTTTTGTGCCAAAACACGGTGTCACGTACAGTAGCTGTCACATTTCAAACGATACCTTACAGTGTACTCTTATTTTAACTGGATTTGGCTGAAATATTTGCAGCTGTTGTCTGCAAATAAAAGTGTGGATAAACTGAGTGGAATTACTTTCCCCCGCAGCTCTACATTCCTGTCTCTCTGCACTGATTTAAACAGCTTTTCCAGCCATTCTGTGGAAAATAAGACATGACATCAAAACCTGAAACTCTATGAAACCTCTCAATCATTTATCAATATGATTACAGACAGAAAAAATAGGCTACAGGGGATGAAACTACGTGCTAAAAATAGGAGGAGGCAGAGTGAATTTGTGTCAGTAAGACAGTCATGGAGGAGAGATGCAGTCTGGGCTTCATTCAGGACTATAAACACTAGGCATGGGCTGGTAACCAGCCCATGCCTAGTGTTTATGAGTCTTGAAGGACAGAAAGTGCAGTTTAGAACTCCCTCTCCCTGCCAGTGTGCAGTGTGTTTCAAAATAAAATACAATTGTGTTAAATTTTTGCTGAAGGTTATCAAACCGTCAGAATCTCATACCGGCCCATGCCTAATAAACACCCATAGTCCAACCCTTTTGAATACCGAAACATCTGAGTGGATTTTGTCCCATGCAGGGACCTATTGGGAGCCTTTGGTTATGGCTTTGGAAATCACTTCCAATTAACAGCTTATTTCGCAAGTTCAAAGGAGGGAAACTTTAGGGAAAATATTTGTCTCACCTGATGCTCTTATTAAATTCTCATCTCTTTTGAGTCTATAATTGTTTTAAATCCTCTTTCAGATTTTGAAACCTTTACTCTGTTTGTGAGACAGAAAAAGGCCAATGTCAATGTTTTTTTATCCCCACAGACCACAAAATGACCACGTGGTCGTGCCGTACACAGAAAATCACCATAATTAGTACAGTTAATATTTTTCATGTCACACAAAGGTTATAAGACTGTGAGCTCTCATGCTCAGTAGTGTATGTTAAATAGTGGTTGATAATGCATAATTCAGCAGGATTATCTGCAAACAAACAGTGGCAGATGTGGATATATTATTTAAGAACAAGTCACTAGCTATTAAGCATATGTCCATCTTCAATTGCCTGTGTGTGTGTGTGTGTGTGTGTGTGTGTGTGTGTGTGTGTGTGTGTGTGTGTGTGATAATTCAAACATATCAGGCTGTCAGACTGGTCTATCTGTTAAATCAGTTATACTAAAGACTGCATTCTCCATCATCAGCTCAGACTGAAAAAACTAAATCACTCCACAGTCACCTTCAGTCAGCTCTCACTCAGTTCTCAGCTGTCAATCAAATATATCATGAAGTCTACAGTATCTTCATCCAATATAACAGGACGAAAAGCAATACAACCTTGATGGGAAGTTAAAGGAAAGCCTCAGTTTTTAAACTCTACAACCTCCTAAAACTTTTGCTATTCAGATTAAGGTAAAATATGCACCAAATAAGTCACCTAAACAGCTGAAATGTGATCCTCATTAGATCGACGTGGAACCTTTAATCTCTCTCTCTCTCTCTCTCTCTCTCTCTCTCTCTCTCTCTCTCTCTCTCTGGTAAAGGATAGCAGGATTTTCAGTACCTGCCATTGCAGAGGTCTATCCAACAGCCTTTCATATTACCATTGGGGTGAATATGTGTGGGATAAGTAAGTGGTAAACCAGCTGAATTTGATCATTGACAGACCAAAGTCAAGCCAAAAAACTACCAACCTCTGAGAAAAAGCAGCTTGACCATTTGAGTTTTTTTTCCAGCAGCATTTAAAATGCTTTTTAGGTTTTGATTCAAAATCGGAATATCATCATGGGGGATTTCATAGGACAACAGCGCCAATGCTCCTGCTTTTACACTAATGCTTAAGGGGTTTAATAAACCCTTAAGTATGTTTAAGGTATATTAAGGGACCATTCGTTCGTAGAAAGGGGCGTGTGCGAAAATGTAAATATTCTTCGAATTTCTTTACGCATTTTAAAATGCTGTTTGTCCATTAGTGCCATTAGTGCTTAAAGCGCTGTCTATATCCTCTCCTTTCTCTGTATGTGTGTGTGTGTGTGTGTGTGTGTGTGTGTGTGTGTGTGTGTGTGTGTGTTCTCCTGTCAGCGGACCTCGCCGTGCTCCATGTGAGCGACAAAAAAAACTAACGCAACTACACGGGGCCGCTGCTGCCGCTCCATGAGCGCTCTACTGATGCATAACACTAAAACCACACACATAGAAAACAACAACCAGAGCACACATGGCATTTCATCCCAGTTTCTAACCCCTCCAATTTCCCGGAAAAGAAGAGAAAACGCAGAATCTGACCTGCTGCCAGTTCTCCTCCAGGGAAGGCATAGCAGAGAAATAACCAGTGTCATGAACGAGTTGGAGTTCCTGGAAAATACTGTAATTCGCCAACACATCCATGCTTGATGCAAAAAAAGGAAAAGTCAGCAAAGAAGTCCGGAATCCAAACGATAAAAACGCACTTCTTCTTTCCTTCTTCCCAGACTTGTCAGGTTGAAAAACAAATGCTGGAAAAAATCCCAGCCGATGCAGACGAGCGCACCTGAGCACTTTATTTTAAAAAGAAAAAAGCTAACAGGAAAGAAATAGTTGACTATTTTATCTTTGCCAATGCAATCCACTCTCCTCTCTGCTCGCTCAGTCACGCCTCTCTCCTCAGTCCGTGCTCGGGGGTGCCAGATCTATTTCCGCATTGCCAGATTGCCAACGGTCTCCGGACAAGCTGCCAGGTTGCCAGGTTTGCTCTTCCAGCAGCAGACTGGACCGCGCTGCAATCCAGGCGACCGGCGCGAGAGGGGAGGGAGGCAGGGGAGGAGCCACCTGTCAGTCAATTTCATGCGTGACCTAATAAGGTAAATAGGGTTGATGATGTCACTGGCGTCCAATTAAGGAGGCGCTGAAACTGAGTAAGCGGGCGGAGCTTTCAGGGATGCAGGGACGCTATTGGCTGCAGGAGGCTGTCAGTCCGGCCGTAGATGGCAGTGAGGGGAGAGTTATTTTTAGAGGCCTATATAAAACCAGCAGCATTCCTGTCTCAGTCATTACAGACTGCACAGGCAGAGAGGAGACAAACCATGAGCGCTGCTGCTGTGAGGAAACACAACAAAAAGACATAAACAGTGTATAAATGTGCAGAAAAAGGCAGCTGAGCGTCAAAAGCAGCAGCAGTGATGTTGGAGATAAAATACTGTGTTGTTTTTCTGAGGTGTGACAGCTTCACCTCAGAGACTCCTCCATGTGGTTTCCATGTGGTGATGTCTGTGCAGAGAGCAGGGGTGCAGTGGAGGGAAGAGCTCAACAGGAATCCTCCCACCTGTTCAGTTTACACGACTTTATTCTCCTTTTGTTCTACGGAGTACAAATACATTCACATTCATTAGCATATTTTGTTGCCTCACTTTAAATATGTATCCTCTGAACACTGTTGCCAAATGTCACTGTATAAACTAACACACACCATGTACTAATGATCAGTGATGGAAGAAGAGTTCAGATACTCAACTTATACCACACTAAGTAAAATCAATTCAAAATTCTACTTAAGACATAATTAAATGTACTTAGTTACTTTCCATATCTGCTAATGATAGCAACATTGCAGGAAATTACATAAGATGTGAAACTGTGCAGTTTAAAAAGGGGAAACTTACAAATAGCTACTCGCTCAAAACATGATATAGAAGGGGTGTAATAGTGATTTAAAAAATCCATGTTTAACAAGTTTTTGATCCAGCAAAATGTCTTAAAGAAACACAGATGATAGAATTTGTGTCATTTATTGTAAAACATGTTAACATTAAACTGTGGCTCATTAGCCATAAGGTTTGCTGTAAACAGTGAGACACTTAAAGCTTTAGTGCGTAACTTTTTGATATTAATGAACGTCCGTTACATTCAAGCCATTGCCAAATTAGTTGATACGAAGCTAATTAAGACTATCAGCTCAACACAACCCTCTCTGTATTTCTCAGTATGACTGTGTTCAGAAGATTGTGTCGTCCGGCGACTTACACGCCCAGAAACTCAAATGAAGATAATGACCTCTTCTGAAGAGTCCATCATGTTTTTTTAATCCTCCGTGTCCTCCTTGGCTACTAGCAACTGCGTGGAGGAGGGGTGGGGGTGGTGTGCGATCACGGAAGGCTTGTATCATGTGGACACGCGACAGTGTTGTTGTCATTTCTTAGAATTCCTCATGGGAGTGACAGAAACTACCCACTATAGCTTTAACGTAGTCATTTAAATAAGAAACAACAAACAATATGTCAGTAGTGCTCTATCGTAACCTGCACATTTGATATGTTTACTCAGACTCAGGCTCTGTAGCCCTGGTGAGAGTGACTGCAGCTTGTGTTCCATTCTACAGTAGACACATTTGGGTGATGCTGTCCCAAACCTTTGTTTTACAGATATGTATACAATTTCAGTTCAAAAATATCAGCACACAGTTTTATGACGATCCACCACTCCTGTAAGTGACATCTGAGGCTCATCCAGCTTTGACTTCTTATTGGTGTTCACCATAATGACGACACTTACTATATGAGCTACAGATCAGGAGGCTAATCAAAATAGCATGGTTTAGCTAACACAGACATCAACAGACCCAAAGTTTTCCAAAACTTGAACTTGAGATGTTTAGCATGTGTTAAACACCTGAGCTGTATTAGCCTAATTCAACAGTGGCCATTGGGTTCACAGGGTGTATCAAAGTAAAGAAAGTCACGTATCTAACCGGACATTATGTTTCGAACAACTAAAGGAAAATACACATACTGTTACAGTCCTATTATATATTTCACCTTGGTTCCAGTTTAACATCACTTTCACTGCAAAAATGCATCGTGATTTAGTCAATTATTGATAACCAAAAATCTAATTTTCCTCTACTCCCAGTACAATTTTGATTTAAAACAGGAATCAACTGTCTTGAAATAAAATGATTTCTGCCTGCGGAGCTTTCAACCCCAGAGGGTTAAAGGTCAAAATTTGAAACTCAAATGTGATGTCCCAGACAACACTGGTTTGATTTTGACTAAAACCTGGACAGTGATTCATTCTGACACTTTGTTTTAGCATTGAACAAACAGCTTCTACTGATGGAGGCGGTGTTAAAAGCTTGTTTGTTAGGTGGTTTTTCCTGCCCTTAATATCCTTACTTATTTTCATCTGAATAAGTATGAATCTAAACCGTAGGAAGCAGAGCTGGCAACATGCAAAAAATATGTGATATCAGTCTGTCTAATTACTGTATGCTTCCACCTATCTGTCTCTTATGTAAAAGCCACATGATGTGTAGCGAAACACTGACAATCTGCGTGTTACTGAGTTAACACTTGCTTTGTGTTGTTCTCTCTCTCTCTCTCTCTCTCTCTCTCTCTCTCTCTCTCTCTCTCTCTCTCTTTTGCTCGTCCCTTGGGAGACACACTGTTGGTCTCTGAGGAAAACAAGGGCCAGATGGCTTCTAGATCGGCTGTTTCTGGACATTTTCCCCATTGATTTTTACAGCTCAGTCTGCCACTAGAGGAACAGAGGAAGGATAAGAAGAAGGAGGGAGTCAGGAAGGAGATGGTGAAAGTGTGTGTGTGTGTGTGTGTGTGTGTGTGTGTGTGTGTGTGTTTTTTGTGGGGGTGGATGGTTGAGAAGTATGGATCAATACTAATACTGAGTGCCTATAAGAGGCCCTTAACACACTCACATGCAACATCTTTGTGAGATTCAACATTAAAGTATAAAACAATCATCATGTTTTATTTTTATAATTTCAGTACCAGTACTGTGTAATTATGTATCCCACGGCAGTTCTAGGCAAGACCCGCCCTACAAAGCAGCTTGATTGGTTGGGGTTAGGCATTTACTTCGAGTAGTTAAGGTTAGGATAGCCGATTGGTCAGGGGATAGGACCTGAACAAATTGGGTTCCGTTACCTCGCGCAAGCATGGACACCTGGCCAATAGTAGGGCGGTTCTTGCCTAAAAGTACCGTGGGTTCCATAATAACCCACCAGTACTACTTTCGCCACAACCCCGTCCTACTACTACACCTACTTATTTTATCTACAGTACTGTACTACCGCCACCATTACTCCTACTATCACTACTATATCTGCAACTACCATCACTACTATTATCAAGAGTTACCAATAGCAGGGTCATAACACCACTAGTCTATATTCACGCAACCCGTTCTCACTCCGAACTCGTAAAATATGGACGCTTGGGCGATGGCTGTCAGCCTCAGATACAACGCAAAAAGCACCCTTCAGCACGTGTGTAGAATGCACTGGGCAGAGCAGCAGCTAGGCAGCGCTTGAAGATGACGTAGTATTAAGAGCGACAACGGGCGCGAGTAGAATTAAAGCCCGAAATTCCATATACGGAGGGTGGTGGATGGGGCACACAGGACTTTCACCCCGGAGACCGGTGTTCATGCCCCGCGTATCACTTTTCCTAAACCCAACTGTCGCATTCTTCTTTTCCTAAAGCCAACGCTCCCGTTCTTCATTTCCTAAACCCAACTGTCTATTCTTGTCCCACGTGTCATGGAAACGTACCTTTTATAAGCCCACCCAACGATCTTTTTAGCGTCAATAATAATGCCAAAGGCACCTGACCAAGCGTCCGTATTGTACGTGATGGGAGTGAGAATGTGTTGATCCACGACGTTCCACGGATGTCCGTTTTCGGATGTCCCGTTACCTTCCGGTTTTTTTGTGTTGTAATTTTGAACTCTGGTCGATTAATGAGGACTATAGTTAACTGCTCCTCAGATCTCTGCAGGGTAAATCCAGACAGCTAGCTAGACTGTCTGTCCAATCTGAGTTTTCTGTTGCACGACTAAAACAACCTTTGAACATACACGTTCCACGAAAACAAGTTCCTTCCCGAGGCTATTTTGCAGCGGCACCATGGCTCTGCTCGGAGCTTAGCACCGCCCAAGACGATTGTGATTGGTTTAAAGAAATGGCGAAAAACCAGAGCACGTTTTTCTCCCATCCCGGAATGCTGTGTGGACTCACCAGACCCACCTCCACAGCACTTTGGAGGAAGGTCTGGCAATGCGAGACTACAGCACCACTACATCAACTATTATTATGCTACTACCATTACACTAGTACGACGAGCAGGAGGAACTTTTAGTAATGCAACTGTCCTTTAACTCCTTGTCCTCCTCCTACTACTATTACTCCTAACTATTTCTAGTCTTAGTCTTTCTCCTCCTTCTCCTCATAATTCTCCCAGTCCTACTCCACCTCTCACTACTTTAGTACTACTATTTATTTTTTTAACCTTTATTTATACAGGTAACTCAAGAAAGACTTGTTTGGGACAATACACAACATCAGTAACAGACAGACAAACAGATTACAACAGTATTAAGAAGATTTACCAAATAGTACATACAATATTTGAACGGAAGTAAACTTAAAACACAAAAAAAGCCCTACAACAAATATGAATGCTACTACAACTACTCCAACTACTACTACGTTTACCACGACAACTACTCTTTTTCTGCTCTTACTGCTATTGCTACTACAATTATGAATGCTAAGATGACAATGACAACTACTGCTACAGTACCATTATTACTAATAAAATGGCTATTTCCTCCTCTTTTTCCACTATAACTATTACTACTGCTATTATCATCAATACTACTATAGTACCATTAGTACAACCATTACCACTTCTACATCAACTCTTTGTTTTTCTTTTACCCTGGACTCTGCTTTTCTTTCTTTTTTGTCTCCTCTGTTGTTGCAAATAAAGATCGAGGGAAATTATAAAAAAAAAACACAAAGAGGAAACACCATAAGAGGAGAAAATATAAAAGCTGTGTGTGTGTGTTTGTGTGTGTGCCTCCCACAAAACCTTTTAAAATCTGGGCATCAGTACCAGCTCCACTCTCACTCAGTGTTGTAATCTTATTATTGTGTTGTGTTGTTTTGGCACTGAGAAGGACTGGAGGGAGAGAGGAGGAGAGGAAGGGTGGAGGAGAGGAACATTATTTCATCATCTAATCAGGGTTGGAACTTCAGGATGTTAAACTGGAAATTAGGATGCCATTTCTAGTTTTTACTTTTCAAGAACATTGTATCTAATGTGAATAGGCGTAAATCCCAGGGGGGTCGGTGGGGTCAGGACCCCCCCTCCCCCCATCTAAGGGTTGCCCCCCCCCCTAGAAATGTCATTAAAAACCATGCTGTGTATTTTAAATAACATAATGCTGTATACTTAAAATATCTGCGTAAGTAGTAAAACAATACAAACCCCAAAAAATGCTTTTTAAGTTTAGAAACATTTTGAGTGGTTTGGTCCACTGCCTGCTTTACACACAACAAGTCCGGCGGAAAGTGGTCCGTGATGGGATGGAATCAAGGGGGTAAGCTTCGCTTCAGAACTCTAACCTCCTATGGCGCCATTTTGATGCTACCAAACGATCACCCGACGTTAGCATTCCATTGACTGCCATTCATTTTGACGTCACTTGACAGCCAGTCATTTTGACAGCGAATAACTTTACATCTGAAGCGTTTAAAGACTTTATTTGTCCATTGTTTATTTCTAAAGAAACACGACAATGTATAAAAGGCTCCATTACCTTGTACCTCACGTTATGGCTCCGTAGCATACGTTTTTATAAAAATAGGCTAACGATTGTGTCATAACCACGCGACTTACTGTCACATAGTAGAGGAATTACCGTATAGTCAGTAGAAGCTCGCAGGCAGTTTCGACTTACATTCGCTGTTTAAGTTTAATTACTAATGTTAACTAGCATTTTAGTTAGCAATAATTAGCCTGTGCCTATGTTATCTCCTTACATATACCTACGCTCTCCGTCTCTGCAAGATTGGGAATGATTGAGATTTCTCTTGGCACAGCTACCAGAAGACTTACAACTTTCAGACAGGTTGCTCACGTCACATCTACGTCGTTTCTCTCAGTTGGAGGCTGCGCAGCAACGCTCAGCGCTCACCAGAAAAGTGCTTCTAATATCCTTCACTGGTCTCCGTCCAGAGCAACGAGATCTGTCGGTCCATTCGTATATACTGTCTATGGTTACAACACGCACAGAGATGAGAAGGGTATGTATCGACTTGTCTAACTCTAGGGGATACTGTGAATAAGCTAAAGTCCCAATAAGTTGGCGTGTTCCTTTAATACTGAAGATCTACAGTTGTGTTTTGCTCAATATGATGTTAAGTGGCTGATCAGTGGGTTTGCTGCCATTAAATACTGTATATATCCTCTGTCCCAGACAAAACCTAATATTTATGTGGAGGACGCAAGATCATTTTATAATTATTTATGACCGCGTGGTCAAAACCCACGAACCTAGACATCTGACGTTAAAGATTTGTGTTGTTGTTGCCCAGATAAATTGACAAAGAAAAGAAAAACAGACATAAGATCCTTTTTCAGTGCACCAAAACGCCAAGTAAGTACAATAAGTCCTCATATCAAGACAATTTGGTAACATCTTTATAAGAATGGATGCTTATGGAAATACTAACGTCACTATGTCGCAGGCAAAGGAGACAGAAAGAACTGAGGAACAGGGAGTCTCAGGTAAGTGTGTTGAGCTTAGTTCATATTTTTGGAGGTGTGTGGCTGTCAGGGTTAGCAGATGAGTTTTACCAGTGGCTCACTAATTTACATTATGATCAGCTAATTTAACAGGAGTCTTTATTTAGTCTTGTTATTTGGTTGGATGAGGTAGTATGAAAAACATTTTTCATTGAATCAAGAGAAACACTGAAAAGAAGGATAATGGTAAAGTCTTATTGTCCCCCCCAATTGTTAGATGAGATTTATGGCCATGCTAATGTGTTGTTAATCAAAAAAACTATTCAGTTGTTTTCTCTTTTGTTTGGTTAATATGGAACCACATTTAATAATGAAGACATGGTAAAACAAAAGTGGCAGTGAAAGTCAACACAGAAAGATAAGAGCATATAAATGTAAAATAATCACAGAATGACAACAAGCTTCTAGTCCCATAAACTCTTAATATCATCCTGGGAACGATAGTTTTTAGAGTGTACCATTTGTGTTTGCACATATAATCATTATATTCTTGCTTCAGCAACTCAAACAAGCCATTCTCCTGGTTTTGAAAAATATGCTGGCTCTGTTCCTCAGAAACAAACAGGCATGTAAACATCGTATCCAGCTTTCTGATCAATGTCTGCTGCAGTATCTAAGCAGGTGCAACCCACATCAGTTTTTTAATCTTCAACACGTCTGCACACCCTCAAGCCTTTTTCAGCTCCACTGGCTGGTGCAGAGCCCCAGGCTTTGTGAATGTTTCAATTACTCACATTCTATTTTAATTATTTTTATCTTGAGGAAACAGTTGGAGGAAAGGGGTGTTTAGATACAATATGTGAGAGGCTGACTGAAGACATCTGAGGCGTTCAGAGTGTTTCGTAGTCAGGATGGTGGCAAGACATCTTCATGCTCTACTTTAACTTCTGTAAAGAAACTGCTACACCCAACACAAATTAACTATTTCCTTCAAAATACACATTTTTTAGTATTGACAATAAAAGCACATAAAGACTTATCTGCAATGTTGACTGTCCTGATTGTAGTTATACAAATTTAGTTTCTTAATGCGATAACCAGGCATTATCTGAATGAAAACGCCAACAATTAGCATCTTTTAATTATGCAGACTGTATGATTTTATTTGCAGACTGTCAACAATAACAACAACAAGACTGGGACAGTAAGTTTTAACGGTCAAATCCTATTTATATTTCTCCCAACAATCATATTGTATGTCCCTACCTAGAATTGCCAATTTATAAAACAGGTCAGACTGTCAAACTCTGTGCAACCCGGTGGGCTTGGGATATTACTACACTATGCATACACATATACTCATTGAGCAAAGAATGCAGTTATAGTTCAAGTCTTTTTTAGGCTTTTAGCAAGCCTAAAAAAGTTTTTAAGACAAAAAAACTGGAGCAACTGAGCGGAGTGGGACCCCTAAGGCCTGAGCTGTCTCCTGCCTCCAGAGAACATCACAAACACAAAGTCCTCCTACCTGCAGAGTGCATGAAAACCTCAATCAAGGTGGACAACCCACCAAACAATACACAAACTCCCTCCGTCTCTCTGGCCCTGACAGGAGGAGACGACACAGACACCATGTTCTGCTGCAAGAGTCACAGCTGGATCACTGAGCTGGACATCAGGATGTAGCAGAACATTTCCGTCTGCCCGAGAGAACCAGAGGTGAAACCACAAGCTGTGAACCATAAGCAACATGGTGGATCAAAGTCCTCAAAATAACACAGGAACAACTCTGCATGCACAGCACAGTAACAGAGATGGAAAAAAAAGAATTGTAGTGTTCAGTGGGCTGGTTGTAATAGTAAAATACATCTCTGTGCCTTCTCCATGTGTCTTCATAACGTCCTGATTTTGAGGGCAAAAAGTTGTTTTCACCTTCACATGATGGTTAAATTGAGGCCAGAGCTCAGTGTGTAGGTCATGAAAACATTTGGTCTGATTTGCAGACACCACTGACTGTAAAAAGACATTTGTCTTTGGCCTATCTGTCAATTCATAAAAACATAAAAAACACTAACACATGCATAATCAAAAGGAATGCTTATGTCTTAACACATTTTACACAAGATTAACTGATTACAGTTGTTTTAGTTGTATTAACTTATTTTTTTAATCTTCAAATCCTGGAACATATGCAACACATTGGCCATTAATAAAGAATATGTGTGTTATCATGGATCAGTGGTGAAGTACTGCACTTGCGTTTTTCCACTTTATACTTCTACTCCACAACATTCAAGAGAGAAATGTTGTACTCCACTACATTTATTTTACGAATACTTTACAGATTAAGAACATTCCAACAGTATAAGGTTACAACATTAAAGCACCGTGCTACTTACATATACATTACTGTGATTCAATAATACATTTTAACACTCACAGGGGCCTTTCTGCATGTGTACTTTTGATACTTTAAATACATGTTGTAAATACTTCTGTACTTGTATCAAAGTAATATTTAATTGCAGGACTTTCACTTGAAATTGAGTATTTTTATAGAGTGGTATTGCAACTTTTACGCAAGAAAATTATTTTAATATAATATAAATACAATCTACTAATACTTCTTCCTCCACCACTGTTAGGTGGAAAAACCTACAACGGCATTGTGTGTCAGTCAGTCAAAGTTTGCACCACCTCCACAACATCCAGAACACACCAAAATACTCACACACAGCATATGGACTAATATGAATTCAGTCTCCATTAACACACTTAAAACAAACACAATGTAACTTGCCTTCCTACCACTAAATAGAACACATTTCCCAACCTCCACCTGGTAAACATAGCTGTGATATTTCCTGTCCGCTACCCTCCTCCTCTCATGTCTGTGATATTTTTAATAATGGAGAGGAAGAAGCAATATATCCTCGAGCTGAGGGAGCGATACAGGGTTAAACATATTCCGCAGCTAATTGCACTTTCTGGTTTTTAATAAAGAAAAAACACAGGCCTGTGTGTGTGTGTGTGTGTGTGTGTGTGTTTTCAAACCAGCACCAGGCATGAGCCAGTATTTGAAAAGTGAAATACCTTTTGGCTTTGTGTGTGTGCAGAAATTTTTACCATGTGTTTGTGTGTGTGTGCTAGAGGAGGGTAAACTGAGCCCGTCGGGACCCGATGGTATCCGACGGTACCCGACAGGCCGGGCCGGGTTCGAACAGCTATTTAGAAAGGATGTTCGGGTTTGGGTCAGGCTCGGTCACATCAGCGCGATAAGGCATTGAACATTTTTAATTTAAAAATGCTTATTATGTAGGTGTGCGTGCGCTTGTTGCCCCACGTGCGGTGATATGCTCATCTGTTGACATTTCCGAATGCCTTCCTACAATTGCTTAATAAAAGCGGGCTTTCCACACAAACAAACGTACATGTGTCAGAAAAAAACGAGATTTTAACTGTGTCGGGCTCGGACATAAATATCTTAATGCCTGTCGGGCTCGGGCCGGGTTCGGTTACTGCTCTGTTGGACGCGGGCCGGGCTCGGACAGGAAAATGCGGCCCGATCTGCACTCTAGTGTGTGCTTGTGTGTATGTTGTTGTGTATTGTATTGTATGTGCACATAATATAAAAAACTGCATATATCAGTGTTTGTAAGCTCCATCCATTCCGTCATTATTCGCTAGTTAACATTTAATCATCTTTCAAAGTATAGTTATAAGCACTCGTGAATAATCATAATGCTTTATAACAATCATAACACATTATAAACCATTTTATAATGACTTATAATGTCAAGTATCATAATTGCTCATCACTCACTGACTACCATATTCTTTCCAGAATCATAGTGCATTGAAATTCTCCTAATTTTAATACATTATAATCATTTTATAATGCATAATAATCACTGCTGTAAGGCATTATATATGATTATGAATTACTCTAATTGGTCATTGGATGAATTAAGTAAAGTAATGAAATTCCTGAGGTATAGGTAGATATGATACCTTACAAGCAGGTTATGATTCACTATAAGTGGTCATTGTTTGCTCTAAGTAAAGTGAAAAACAATTATTCTTTACATAGTTTTTTTGTTTTTACTTTTACCAAAAAGTTGATTCAAATTGCAGTACTCGATTTCTGTTATGACCAGTTAAACATATAAATACATTTTACAGTTTAAGTTTTCTGTGTTCTTCTTGCATATATTTAAATATATGTTTTCACTTTACTTAAATCACCAAATGACCACTTACAATCACATTATAATGCCGTATAGCACTGATTATTATGCATTATTAAATGATTATAATGCATTAAATTATGAGAATTATAATACACTATGATCATGGAAAGAATATGGTAGTCAGGGAGTAATGAACAATTATAGATTATGATACTTGACCTTATAAGTTATAATTATTGTTATAAAGCATTATGACTATTCACAAGTGCTTATAACTATACTTATACATCTTTATAAGCTGATTATAAACTCATTATAAATGTGTTTATAATGCATTATAGACAGAAAGTGAACAGAAAGTATTGAGTATTATAATACCTGACCTTAAGTCATTATATAAATGCATTACAATGTGTTCTGATTATAGTTATAAAGCATTATCATTATTCATGAGTGCCTATAACTATACTTAGGAGCATTATAAGCAGATTATACCACATTATAAATGTGTTTATAATGCATCTTAGAGACAGGCTTCATAGAAAGTGTCACTTAAACTGTGTGGATTGTAGGAATGTAGCTGTAGTTTCACCTAAAAGGAGAAATATTGACTACGCTTACATGCACATAATATTCAGTTTTTTGCCCTTATTCTGAAAAAGTCAACATCCCATCTAAGCTGTTTACATGGCTAATGAAAGTGAATGTTCCACTAATATTTCCATTTACGTGCAGCTGTGCAAAATATGATTTTTTCAAAGTTTGCCAGCGGCGGCGGACTAGTTGGACCGCGCAAACACAGCATCCCTCTTTCATTCCTTCAACCAGCTTTTTGAAAAGATCAGGGTAGCGATGTGTGCGCATATCCAAAAACCTGTTGATATCCAAGTATTTGATAATGTTTAAACGTTGCTGTGTTTCTCCTTCTTATCAGGTCTGCAGCCTTGCAAACTGTTGGCTGGTTGGTTTGTTTACATCAATCATAGCAAGAGCACAGAGCTGACCGTAAACTGTAAACAGGCAAGAGGTGGTAAACTGGGCGTAAACTGCGATACAAATCCTGACTCAGACACATATTTCCAATGTGCTGTATACATGTCCAAAGAATGCCCCTAAAACCCCCAAAATACCGGAATATCCCACGTTTTAATCGGAAAATGCTATATTCGGAAAAAGGCCTTATTCGGAATGTCTGACCGGAATATGCTGTTTACATGACTTGTATCAAATTCGGAATGTTGTAATATTCAGAATAATAGTGGAATATTGGTGTGCATGTAAACATACTCAATGACGGAGAAAGGCATGTGTGGGAAAGGAAAAGCCATGATACCGAATGGAGGTTGGATGTTGGATGGTTGAAGAGCCCGTGGAGACATGTTCTTTATAAAGCCATAAAACAAAAGGCTGGCCTCTCCCTTCATCCTGTCATCACAATGACCTTTGTTTGATGACTGTCCCTCGTCATTGGCTCTTTAAAGGCTGGGAAATGGATGTTTAAAGAAACCAGACATATACAACCTCCACACATAAGCACATCATCATCCTTACACTGCCATGTCGCTGGGCAATAATCTGCCTCAGGCTCCAGGGTTTTGTGATTGACAGAACCGAATAAATCTTCTCATTTGGATATGCTGTGACAGGAATTAATTACCAGGCAATTGTGTCTAACATATTAATTTAGAGGAGATTATACAATGCATTAGCCCGGCACTTATTAAGAATGGTTATGTACGCCTGCGTTTGTGTATTGAAATCGCACAGGCGGAAAATTCAGTCCAATTTGCCATGCTTGGCTCCCGTTTACACACTGCTATGTCTCTGAAACCCTCCTTCCTTCCTCACACCCTGTTCCTTCTCTCCTCCTCTTTTTTTGTTGGTATGTATGGTTAAAACTAGTGCCATGTACAGGTTTAAATTTTGGCTAAATATAAACTCAGAATTTATATTTGAACTGAAATTCAAATATAATTCCCAACGCCTTGGGATCCCCAAGTCAGAGTTGGCTAATGTGGCTCGGGAAAGGGAAGTTTGGGGTCCCCTGCAGGAGCTGCTGCCCCCGCGACCTGATCCCAGATAAGCAGATGACGATGGATGGATGGATGAAATTTAAACAAATTTGAGCCTGTCAGTGGCAAAACACTGTTTAATGTGACACTTTAGGTAACATTTGTGAATAAAATTAAAAGCCAAAGCTTGTTTTTGTTTTGTTGCATTTTCAAAATATGAGGGTGATGCAGATGGATGACGCCAGCTGATGACGTGTAGCTCCATTTATTTACATACATAGCACAATGTGGCATGCAGGCTTCAAAACTGATATCACACAGTCTGACACAGATAAGGAGTTCATCGGTCCCATCTCTCATATGCAATGAACCTGCTGCAGGATTACTGTTATCTTACAGTGTGTAGGCGCCTTTAGTATTCCTGATACAACATTGACCCAACAATACTATCCCTCTGGCCTTTTTTTTGTACCAAAGAATAAAGCCATGTTGTATGATGTCTGAGAAGTGGTACTGAGGTCTGATGCTCCTCTAAATCACAGCGCTGCCATTCTGCTGGTTTTCATCTTGACTTCAAAACAACTGACAAACAAATGAAGGAATAATTGGAGGCTCTGCTCACGCTGAGAGACAACTGCTGCATCACTGAATAGATTAGCTGTTTGCAGGCTGTTGCTATGGTGGTGGACTCTACTGGGATGTGTGTGAGGGTGTGTTTAGTGTCTGGTGTGTGTGTGTGTGTGTGTGTGTGTGTGTGTGTGTGTGTGTGTGTTGCCCATAATGGAGCTGAATGCTTGTTGTTTCCCCGAGTATTCATATGTGTGTATGTGCTCCGATTTTGGTGCATTTCAGTGTGTTATCTTTTGCATGAATACATGTGAGTTTTTCTTGTGTGTGTGTTTTTCTGTGTGTGTGTCCCTGGTGTGCTGCTAGTAAAGCGTAGCGTGTTGCTCTAACAGGCTTGTCCTCCATTAGTGGCTCAGCACTGGGCTTAAAACTGGGAGGGAGGAGAGTAGGAACACACACACACACACACACACACACACACACACACACACACACACACACACACAAACACACACACTTAGAGCTTAAAAAGGAGATTGGGCCGAGCTCACTGCAGTTGAGCTTTGCAGTTATAGCTTTTTTTCTTGTTTGCAGGTGATGGTCTGATCAAATGTTCCATCCCTCATGCACAAGGGACAACAAACATGTCATACCATGAAGACAAATAGTTTCCTAAATTTCAGAAAATGCAGTAGTGCCTTAAAGTTTAATTCTTTTGTTGAATTACCAAGTCTGTACCTCTAAACGTATTTTAGTTTTATCTCTTTTCAAGCTTTTCTTGCGTGTTTTCATTATGATTTAGCCAATTTATAAAAGAATTGGGATAGAGTTACAAGTTTGTAAACAAACAGAGAAACAAATGAGCAATATTTCAAATACTCATACTACATCAATGAATTACAATCCATAAGCTGACACAAAACAATAAGTGACTGCATCTACATTGCATCCCTTCTTTTCACTCATAATCCTCCCTCCATCCTTTTCATAAACCACAAATTCCCCTTTAAAATGACCCCACCCCAGAAAGTATCAGTTCAGACCAGGGCCTGTATTTATAAAGCCTCTGAGAATTACTCACAAGAACACTGCTAAGAATTGACTTAAGAGTAAACAAATGCTTGCCTCAAAGCTAAAAGTTATCAAGCATCTCAGTCGTAATTTAAAGGAAGTGTAGGACTACATCTTAAGTGTCAGTATTAGAGATGATTTACGACACTGTGCTGAGCCACAAAGGGGATTTTGGCTGACGACATAGGCATGGACCAATCACTGAATAGATTTCCCTATTTAAGAATATTCTCAGATAAATTCACATTAAATGGTGAAACTCCTAAGAGGAGTTTCAAGAGAATACATTATGATAAACACATTGGAAGTGAAAGATAAAAACGTTTTCCACCATTACAAATTTTAAAACGGTGTGCTGTTAATTGATATAGCCTAGATTTTATGATATTTTATGGTAAATGTTATGGTAAATTTCATGAATTCTCAGCACTTTAGACTAAAATGGCTCTTGGAGAAGCTCGATAAATACGGGCCCTGGTACACACAGAATTGAGTTCAAACTATTACTTTGTTCATTATTTTACAGCACAAAAAGGCTACATGAATGCCACCCTACAGTGTTGGAAATATTGCATTGACCTTACAGAAGATATAACAAGGAAACGAAACATTGAGAATTCAAGTAATAACAAAAGTAAAATAGTTGAGTAAGTGAGTAAGCACGTCAACTGACCTGATATGGATTAGCGCAAAGCTTTGGCAGGTTTATTTGAATTTACACCATTTTTAAAGTGGAGCACTGTATAGCTTAAGTTCAAGAGACCAAACCATCACATCTAACGAAATGACTTTAAAAGGATCATACTAGTGACATAACCAAATGTTCAAGATAATCTAAATGATCCATACAAACGAATGAGCCAAAGGGCAAAGCAACAATTTTAGATTTTGTCTTGTGCTTCAGTAGCAGCCAAATAAATGCGTTGTAGATTGGATTGATGACAGTGAAGTGTGTTTCTAATACTTGGCTCAACACATCCTGGACCTTTCTGTACAGAACGAACAGATAAAAACCGATCCGTCGTCTCATCTGACTGTACCGGCACGTTCCTTTAAATGCTTCCTCAGCTGTCAGACTCTGCTTCTCCCTGCTTTCCAATCATCCATACAGTAGCTGGTTGTAATCCAGTCAGCCCATAGCGGTCCATAATATAGGCAGCCAGAGTGTGATGAAAATAACACACACACACACACACACACATAAACATATACAGTATACTGCTGTGACTATACTGTCACCATTGTGACTGATAAAAAATGCATTTCATTTGTTCGTTCTGTGGAATATGTGTATGTTAATTTGCTCTCACTCACACACACCCATATGAATGTGCACATACAGACATGCACACACAAACGCACACGTGTAGTACCCCAGTAGTGGGGTAGGTTGTAACACAGGACCACCTTGTATTTGTCATCATCTCACAAAGTCTGTGATATAGTTGAAGAAATTTAAATTGTTGCCATTTGTAGTAGACAAATGTGGGCACTTTGCCCAAAAGTTTCAGACGTGTAGCTAAAAGAAAACGTAGTTTTAGGTGCTGAAGAAAAAAGTGTGTGTGCTATTTACACATCCATTAAACATGTAGCAACATTATCATTCATTTGGAGTTGTGTTTCTTTCCACTTATGAATGCACAGTAGCTCTGGTTTGGTCTCCAGTCACTCCTGGTCATGTACAGCAAGTTTATCAGAGCTTGTCTGCTGTAATCATTTCCTCACTGTTCAAGATCAAAGAATCATCTGAGCAAATGTTAATATTATTTATAATAAGAATAAATGAACTTAAACTTTTGGATTTTATGTTTCAGTCCGCTATAGAAAGAGAAAAATGAGAAGATTCTAAAGAGCTGCTGAGACTTGAACATGTCTGACCCGATATTTTCACAACAGATCAAATTTCCACAACTTTTAACAATATTAATAATTGCATCCAATTTTTAAAAAAGGCATTCAAAAACTCGTCACTTTCATTTTTTTGTAATTAAAACCTAAACTACTGAGGTAGCGAACTTCTGAAATACAAGTTGGAATTGAGGGAGTGGATAAAAACATAAAAAATAAAAAAAATACATAAACCAACTTTACCATGCATTGTAATGAAAATTCTCCATGTTGCGATGTTGCATATTATGCTAGGTATGTAGCCTTTACATATTTGAACATGGGATGATTCAGTGTACAGCTCAGCATGGAACATGAAAAGCAGTAAGGCCAGCACCACAAACTGTCTTCTGTTTGATCGATGCTAAGCATACTAACAAAGCTACATTTACAAGGCTGCTAACACATTTGTTATATTGTCATGTTACCTTGATGTTTTCTGGTCCTAAGGCAAAAGTTCTGCAAAGGCTCTCATGTGTATTTATACTTCCTGGTTCCCCCATGTTTGAGGAGAGGAGGGGGACATACTGTATGTCTGTTTTCAGAGCTGTATAGTAACGAAGTAGAACTACTTCACTACTTTACTTAAGTACTAAAAGGCTGTATCTGTACTCTACTGGAGTATTATTTTTTTCTCCTACTTCCACTTTTACTTGAGTACATATTTTCGATGAATTTAATACTTTTACTCCGATATATTTTTTTTGTGCTGCATCGTTACTCGTTACTGTTGTGAATTCCTCACGCTACAGAGACTGTGTAGGTTAGTGTGTGTACGTTAGTTACGTACGCTAATTACGTAAGAAATCCCCGAGATCGCGTCGTGTTTCTTTTCATTACGGTTGCCCGTTCAGAAGTCAGAGACGATGTAAGTTTGTACTCTTTCTATTTAGCTATTGTTGCAGCAGATTAAACTATTCCTGAGTTGTTTGAGTCTGCAGTGAGTCCTGAATGTTAACCGTTTGACCCTGTGAAGTGAAGCTGCTATTATTTGTACTTTGCTAGCTGGCTAACTTTCCTGTTCATCACACATGTTACTAGCTAGTGTGGGATAACTTTTTTGGGGGCTTTAATCGTTACTGTGCTGGAGAGGATGTTTATTTTACTTGCACAGTGTGATAATTGTACATTTTATTTCAGTATTTGTTAATATTTGTTATTTTTTAATATAATTCATATTTGTTAATTCCTTTGGCTACAGCGTTGGCTAAACATTTGACATAATATAAACAATATGATATTCAAACTTTTGACTGCTTTCTTGACTAACTAAATAACACAATACTTGTACTTTTACTTTCAGTACTTGAGTAGTAAATGTTAAAATAAACTACTTGCAATACTTAAGTACAACATTTTTTGAATACTTTAGTACTTCTACTTAAGTGTTGTGCTTAAAGAGCACTTCTACTTTTACTCAAGTCACGTTTTTGATAGAGCACTTGTACTTTTACTCAAGTATGGGTCTCTAGTACTTTATACACCTCTGTCTGTTTTAGATAAAAACATGTTTTCCTGAAGTTGGTGATTACATTTACATTTGCTCTGTAATTGCTGGGTGATTTGTGAACAGAATTAGACAAATTGTAAATATCTGTTCGTTATAGTACCTATATTGTGAACTTCCACCTCAGTGATTTGGTCCACTCCAATTAGTTTCTGGGAGGGTATATAAAGGGTGGTTGAGACAAGATAATAATGCCCTCATCATCCTTATGTATAAGCCAACGATCACACTTCAAACATATGTTTTTGATAAAAGTGATTAGCATACTTCACCATAAGTGATATCAAATATTATATCAGAATGGTATGAGTTTTTTTAAGGGAAAAAGCATAAGTACATACATAACATAAATGCAGGAAAGAAAAGAGAAGAAAACAGGACCGACAAGAAAAAAGAGAAAAGGGAAGAAATTGCTTTTTAGTGTCACATTCTTTCATTGTGTTTTTGTGCCAGGAGACGGATAAATGAAAGAAGATAGACTGATGAAGAAGGAGAGGGGCAGAAGAAGAGGGAGAGGACATGACATCCACTTCAAGGGAATTACAGAGAGAGAGAAAGAGAGAGAGAGAGAGAGAGGGAGGGAGAGGGAGGGAGAGAGAGAGAGAGAGAGAGAGAGCGAGAGAGAGAGGAAGGAAGGAGAGAAAGATTTTGACTGTTTTGTCCTCTAACCCTGGCTCACACACACACACTCTTCCCAAAGGTTAATGCGATGCTAATGTGGCCTATGTTTAGAGGGTGATCATTATTTTCAGACCTTTACAGTGCACCTCACCGGTGTATAAAAACTGTTTGCAGAGGCTGAACAAGCGTTCACATATCTTCACTCAACGAAAAGTAGCAACATGGCAATGCAAAAATACTCAATTGCAAACGAACTTTCTAACTTTTAGCATCAAAATGTAATTTTAAGTATCAAGAAGAAGAAGAAGAAAAAGAATGGTTTCTTTCAGAGTGCTAATGTACTGTATTAAGCTCTAACCAGTGTTTTAATGTCGTAGTTGGTGCGAGTGATGCTCGCGTCAAAAAATCTAAAAGAACTTCAATATTTTATCATTTTCTTATTGTCAACAAATAAAACTAAAACCATCAATAAATTGATTCTACTAACTAAGTATTATCTGTGTAGCCAAATCCTGAATAATATTATTTCTCAGTGCCATATAGACGTCTTGTTGTCAAAACAAAATATTACAAACATATGCAATGGGTGACATATGGATGACATGCCTGAGCATGCTCAATGAGAGCTACTGTCCGGACACTGAATGTTTAGTTGCAGAGTTGACTCAGAATAAAAGGCACTGCCCATGCTGATTACAGTATGCAGACCTTAAGCAATGGTATGGCTTGATGTGTTTAAATTTTTTTTTTTTAAGTTTTTATTTTTTATTTTTTTATTATTATGTTCATATAACTATGAATGTTGAACTACTTCTCCATTGGCAGTAAATATTGCCAGTGAACTTAATTGCTATATCTAATTAGTTTTGTGTGAACATTTTTTATTGTTTTTACTGGCTGTACAGTACCAGTAACTTGAAGGTCACTGCTTCTTTTATAGACATCATAATTTTATAAAATATATTATTATGCAAGTAAGAGGACATTTTAGGCTGCCACTAATCGACATGCTGTTATAATTAAATGTTTATGTGGTTAGGTAAATATGTCTTCATAAAAAACAACAAGCACTTGCAATATGATGAGCGTTTTACCTGAAGTAAAATAATTCAATCCACGCTATCAGGCTAATTAAACTGAACAAATCAGTGCAATGAAGTAAAAACCACTTACTAGAAGAATTGTGATAATAAATAAAGTTAATTAGTGTTTGTACAAATTATGAAAAGTGCAGCAAATGAGGAAAGTGAGGTCAAACAAATAAACATGTATTCTTTCATTTTAATTAATTCAATTGTGAAGATCAACAGATCTTTTTTGCCTACATGTTTGTATTGTAAGTGTCTTCAATGTATGAGGCCATGTCTGTGTGCATGTCTCAGGTGTGTTTTAAAAAGGGATTTGGCTTCAAAGACTGCAGCTTAGATTGAACCACATCTGCTGGTTTAATGGAATCAATGAATTTCTGTTGGTACAGATGACCAACTTAAACAAAAGGCAACAAAACATTTATTGCTGTCTTATAGTGTTGCTTCAATCCCACATTTTCACAGTGTCACGTAATGTACTATAAAGGCTGGACTGTCACATGATCCACAAAGGAATTTTATTTTTCCATCTAGGCGCAGACTTTTTATGTGGTTCCAAAAAGTCAGTGGGAAGATCAAAACATCTGCACACTTACTTCCATTGCAAACACCCAATTTATAGGCTATGCTTTCAGTCACATTAATTGACAAACTGTCACCAAATTTTGCCTATAATGAGGCTGTGGCATTGAGAACGAGATAAAAGCAGCAATTTTCACCCGGATTGTCACATTTATGCACAACGTTTAGATAAAAGCAAGATGAAAACAAGAAAACGAGACATAGAATTAGTGTGGTGAAACTATATTTAAAAACAATTAGGTTTATCATTAATTGAGTGAAGTTTAGAGTTTATTTTGGCAGATTTGTCATCTAAAGTTATTAAATCACTTCAACTACTCTCATTTGATTAAAAAAACAAACATCAGAATTGTTACAGTGTATGTACAATTATTATTGAACAAGTGAAGATACATAGGGTTACAGGCAGGCACAGATAAGGGAAAATTGTCACTGAAAAGAATCCAAACAGAATGTTGATACTGAAAAATTCAGCTGAGTGCATTGACAGCGATCATTGGCTCTGGGCTGCCTATTGCATGATAACCAAGCCAGAGTTCTCATCTCTTTCCCATCTCCCATCACTTTATAAATATGTATATACTGAGCTTAATAGTTCATTGCTTGTGTGAAAGGAAGCCTTTTCACTGTGTCACATCCTGGGAGGTATTGATTTATCCTAGCTCTAATTGCTATGCAACTGCCAACCGCTTCAGTGCTTGAGTTTTGCACTGGAGGATAAAAAGATGGTAGTTCTTGATTTGGGTTTTCCACCCCGAGGCTGTGAATCTGTTGACATTTTCCTCTTAGTTACCCAGCCTTCAAACACTGTTATAACCCATAACTTTTCTTTTCCATGTTAATTCTATGGTCTCTGTCTGGGTGAGATGTGTTAATAAGTGGTGCACACACTAGAGCCAGTGCTGTCTGAAAAATACATGGCCTGTGGGCTATGTGAACATGTGCAAGAGTCTATTCTTTGACTCTCATCTGGATTTGAAAACATTGTGTGAAATTGCTGTTTCAGTCAGACCACTTTTCTTAAGTGGTCTTAAGTTGTAAGAAACAGTTTTTATCCTCACCATTTGGAAAAATCATTCATGATCCATTCCTTATTTGGAAACTATAATCCCTTGTTCACCTGTTCCAGTAGTCGGTCCAACTGGTCTGCTATGTTCAGCCTTTAAAGACGCATTGTGGTGTTCGACCACTAGTTGTGATATGGACTAATGCTTTTATGATTTGGCCCCTGTTTTGTCTGTATCATGCATGCTCACATGTATGTGCAGATGCATGCAAACGAAGCAAAACAAATTAGTGCTGATGGTTTCACATTATTGACAGTTGGGTGGTGGTAAAGTGCAAAGAAGTGTAGCCATGCACCCACAAAGGCAGGAAATAAAGAATACTGGTAGCTAGGAAACAGTTGCGCGAGTCAAATCATAAAGCATCAGCTGTACTAATGTTTCATGAGAAAGAAAATGCATTCAGCATATTTGTTAGACCTCAATAATACACATAATGTGTTTAACTGAGAAACAGTGAATGTAAAAATAGCATTCACAGGGAAGGTCACCAAAAATGTTTACTTAAAAAAAAATTTTTTATTCTGAAATGACAAGTTTACGGCTTGTATCTACTGTGTTACATTGTGTTTTACGTACCGCACTGTATCTTTGTGTTTCTTTTTAAAGCGCTTTTTAACTATGGTGCCACCTAATCAAAGCTTACCAATATACAATTCATAGTCAGCGCCCTCTCCTGGCAACTCCTTTAGCACATCCCGATTGTTTCTAATGAACTCATCTGTGTTCAGCTGATTGCATCGCATTCTCTATTATAATTTGTGTTTTGTGGGCATCTAATTGAATTGCTTTGATGTATTTATGTATTTTTCAGATGGGAGGAAAGAGACCTGCAGTTATTACTGAAGTGTTTTATTGTGGGAGAGGACATTAATTGCTAACTAAGAGCCAGTTAGTGTTGGACGCTAATTGTGACGAACAGCAGAGCTAACAGGGGAATAGAAAACTAGGTTAAATCGTGGCATAAATTGACTGAAGATAAATATGAGTGAGAAATGCACACAGGGTGGTTGAGTTGAATTCAGAAACCTGAAACAAATAGACACCAGTTATACAGCGGCATGAAGAAAAAGGTTTTGGTGGAAAACTCCGGGAACATATCACCGAGTCAGCTGAAAAGAGAGGAATACAATGACACTGTGTGAGGAGAAAATAACAGAGTGACACAGAAAAGTGTGACAAGTGGTTGTATTGTGTGTTGTGTGTTGTATTTGTTAGCTGTGAGAAGACATGGATTATGAAACTGCAGAGAGTCTATGAAAAAAGGTTTACAGATAAGAGGACACAACAGTGAGATGGCTGGATAGTACAAGCCTCCTTTTAGCCACTAAGGAATGTCAGTTTGAAACTAGGTTATACAGTATAGCTGCAGCAGAGCTACAATACAACAGCTCTGTGTCATCTTTGTGTGGACAGTGTGTTTAGATGAACAGTGTTTGGCTTCCATCCGTGGCAACAGTGCACGGAGGAGTGGAGCAGCGGATCTTGGCAGTCCTCCGTGACGTGTTTTGCGTCATCCGGCAGATCTCGGCAGACCTCCGCTGCCCGGCTCCCCAGGGAGTTCTGTGCACTGAAGCCAAACAACGTTGATCGAAACACACTGCCCACACAAAGATGACACAGAGCTGGATTTAAATCAGCAACATATCCCTTTAAGTATACCAATCGGAAATTGGTCACTGCTTGTCATTTGACCCACAAACGTTAAGGTGGGTCTTATCTAATATGAGCTGGCTGGGTAAATGAAGACAAGGAATGAGAACCCTCATTCCTGAAGTATTTTGGTTTAGTTTACGGCTGCAGTTCTTTGTTCACCTAAATGAATTGAAACAAACGCAGAGCTCAGTAAACAGTTAGCAATGCAAAAGAATGCTGGGCCGCCACAACCATCCAGCTGCGAGAGATGATGCTGCAGTAGATGAATGTATCAAGGCCTGCATCCTTTTTCTGACTTTGGCAAATAAGGCCTATAGCATATATTGGGACTTGTTAGTAACTAGTATAGCCCACCTGTGCTGTGACAGTAGCATGAAGCCCTCACGGTTGATGAGATTTGGTTTGTACTAACGTAAATTATTGTTTTCCCATGCAGAGAGTGGCGACGCTAAACATTGCGTTAGTGCTACCTTGGGCATTGTGCCCTATTCAGACTTGCCACTGTACTCAAAGTTCAATCATCTTCATCGTTGACGTTGTTTGTGGATGGCCTATCAATGCACAATCAATACAATACAGTCTGTATGTGACCCATGATAAAACTCATTCTCTTTGTTTCAGCGACTTTAGCGACATAATTGTACAAAACCACCCTAAAATCATACTGTACCATGATCTTTTAAGCAGGGCTATACCACGCAACAGTCAGACTGGGCTAGCAGCTTTTTTATTAATGAATACAAAAGGTGCTTTCCTGCTACCCTGAGCATATTGGTGCGTTAAACCTACTCTAATCCTATGCCTGCTCTGTGCTCTCTGCCCCACCCTGTGGTGAGCACTGCTGACATCGCTGATTATGTCTAGAGGGCTCATAGCATGATCTGACGGTGGCGCTGAATCCTCTGTAGACTGTTTAATTTGGGAGGACGTGCAGGTTCAGCCCGCTGACCTTCAGCCTTCTTAAGGACAGGCTGTATCCTTTGCAAGAAGGAGAGGAAGAGGAGGAGGAGCCAGAAATGGGACACAGCTGCAGACACTCTGTATAAGAGCAGTCCTCAATATGATCTGTCTCTTTCTCTTTCTCCCTGCAGCTTTGTGTCACTCCTCAGGTTTTCCTTAGCGGGGAAACGGGCTTCCCAGTGTTTCTGTCCCTGGGGCTTCCAGATGCTAATTTGGTGTTGACATGCTATAACTGAAGAATGCAGCCTCTCTAGTCATTTCTGCAATAACTCGAAAGCTTAGCAACTCTGGGTTGTCATTCATCTTTGTTTTCAATGAATACATTCATAGAGCCACTTATTTTGAAAAAATCTTTTTTGGTACCACCCTTTTCCCCAAACCATCATCCCATCTGACTTCTCTGAAATTAGAATTCAGGACTGTTGGCACCTTAGCCTCTATAAGCTGGAAGTGCAGAGGTGTTTTGAGCATTCACCAGGTTATCAGGTCATTAGCATTGACATTAGCAGCTGCCACCTCACAGCCTCTGAACTATAAAGACTGTCGGGGTTCAAAGCCTCTGCCTCCATAAACAGATCTTTGGGAAGGGGGGTGGTGGGAGAGTTGGAGAGAATATTTGAAAGAGATTAGGTGAAGGAGAAAAAGGGCAAAGTTGCAAAACAAAAAAGAAATCCCAGTGGTAGCGCAGAGAAGTGGCTGCTTTGCTTTTATATCTCTCATCCACTTATCCTTCCTTTTCTCTCTATTTCTTTAGTTAAAGGGTAACCACCTTTTTTTCCAACCTGGAACCCAGGTCTTGACTGGTGTCCAACTCTTCACACCGCTGTCTTCTGACAAAAAGTCACGTCCTGAGATCAATAATGTGTTCAGACACTTTTAGTAACAATCTGAGCCTGTCAGTAGTAAAACAAAATTAGGTTACATTGCAGTTCGGTTTGCGCTGGCCCGTCATTGCGATCTCGCTCAATACTGGACCAATTTCAAAGATTTTTGGTGACATCAGTCTATTAGACACAAATGCATGGAGAAATGGGGTCCCGGTTGAAAAAAATGATAGTTACCCTTTAAAGTGCCCATATTTATGAAAACAACACTTTTTCTGGGGATTTGGGGATTTTGTGTCTCTGGTGCTTCCACACGCATAAAAACTTTGAAAAAAAAAACATCCATGCTGTTTTGAGTGAGATACGGGTTTCTGGATGTATCCTGCCTTCAGTCTCCGGGTAAGCTGGTCAAAATCTGCACGGCTTTCTACGTAACTAGCCGAGACGAGGGGCCTAGGGGGCTAACTGTTAGCATGCTAGCTCGTTCTCAACACACACAAATTCACCCTAATCTACAAAATAAATTGTATAGAACTACTTACATGTCCCTGTTCTGCAGGTATTCCGCACAAAGTTGGAAGTCCGCCCTCATTTAGACGAAGTCTCCTGGCTAATCCTGCCTTGTACAGGCCGAAGTTACAGAAACACCTAGCTAGCTCATGTTCCTTACCTAGCTACTGCGCATGTGCGACTGACAACAAAGATGTTACAGCAGTGAGAGGTCTCACTGTGTAGCTAAAACAGAGACCTGAACACAGGGTGAAAAGAGGATCTGCAGCAATGTGCAGTACAACAAAAATATGGTGTTTTTTGAAGATTAAACCATGTAAACCTATTCTGATACAATCTCAAATTACAATTATGAACCTGAAAATGAGCATAATATGGCCACTTTAATCATTGTTTTCACATTTAGGAATTTTACATTTCATCAAGTATTTAAAAGGAGTATATTCATTCAACCAACCTTATGTATTTTTAAAGACACTTTAAGTTACATCAGGCACCACACCACACGTTTTCCACTTTCATAAAAATCGGAATAATGAGATCATGATCTTGTCCCGACCTGTCCAAAGTGTACACTGCCTCTCGGCAAATGTTAATGGACTTAATGTTTCTGAACTCTCTGGATGCACACAGTGGAAACTGATATTGATCTTCTAATCTTACTCTGTCTTTGCAAGCAAGCAAACAAGCGTATTTCAAAAAATGAAGCAGACAGAAAACGCAGCCTGCATGCACAGTGGTAAGCATGCTTGTATGTGCCTGTATGAAGCCACAGCAGCTGTGAGAAGAAAGTGGGATTAACAAAGCTGATTTGAAAGGATTAGAGGCTCCAACAGGAAACAGAGGACCACCAGGACACCTTTGGATCCAAATGGGAATGCACACATACACATACGCACATACAAATGTCAAGTATCCCATAATCCTTTTCAAGTGCATTTCAAGTCACAAATTGTTTGGCCCCCATATTTATTGCGATTAAATCCATAAAAGCCAGTGCAGTTGACAGATATGAAAGCAATGGAAGAAGAGGACAACAGACATGCGGAGAGTGCAAGAGATTACTGTGGAGAACCGAAACAAAAATCAATGTGACCTGAAACAGTGCAAGATGATCACAGGCAGAACAATTGCTGCTAATATAGCTTCATGCTACAGGATACAAGGATATTTTAGACTGCACTGAAGTGTGTTTCCAGTTTGTGTTTGTCCCTTTCCTTCACAATCTTGTGGAAAGCCTGAAACCAGAAGGATGGAGGCTGTATTTTGGAATGACATATTCTACAAGAGCACATAGGTATATTGCCAAATAGTCAAACAAAAGCTTCCGGACTGCAGCAACAAACTACATTTCACTTGTGGTGTACTGTCTTTGTGTATAATAATAATAATAATAATAATAATAATAATAATAATAATAATAATAATAATAATAATAAATTGAAATTGTATAGCACTTTTCATGGACTCAAAGTCGCTTTACAGGGTATAGGCTACAAACCCATTGTGGACCCATCTCTCCACTGAATGCACAGAGATTAAACAGATCTATTCATCTGACTCTGGGTACGACTCACATTTCCCAAAAGGCTGGAGCTCAGAAAAGATTTTAATTTTAGGTTTTAGGATTTTATAACAACTATTGATTGGCCGCCGTGAACAAAGTAAAGGGTTTTGGTATATCTGATTCTATTTGTCATATCTAGATTGGAACTCTGATTTCAGTTGCCAGTTGTTCAGCAG